>NC_085859.1:41107892-41132892 GCF_034702125.1 Engraulis encrasicolus | reverse complement strand
GCCAAAAAAATGTTTGAGAAGATCATTGCAGAACTGATTACACTTTTCAGACACCATTGCAGAACTGACCAGATAGGTTAGGTTACTTTTTTTGAGTGGGTTGTAGTAAGTCTTCAGCAGGGAACACATTTTTTCCTAAATATGTTTTTGTATCCTAAACAGAAAGAAAAGTCACAGCTGATAACCTCCCCATCCTCGCCCCTTCCCTTCCCAGACGCAAACACCCCCAAATACATCAAATGAACAAAAATATGTGAAATGAACAAATGAGGGAAAACTCTTAAAGGCACACAGACACAAGATATGCCCCTCCCTCTTCCCTGCACTGCTGAATCATAGCTCCTCCCTCAAAGCTTGGCAACGCCCATTTCGCCATGATCAAATCAGATGTAGAGTAGTAGAAATGGCTGGCTCTGATAGGTTTACGGTGTATGATCTCAGAAAGGTCTTACACCTACTTAAAAAAGACGGAATATTGGGCAGAAATCAGACTAGATGAAACAGGTAATCACCAACATTGAAATATCAGAAATTATGGGATACTTTCAGTGCTGTGGTTGTGCTGATACCGTCTTGGCAGTGAAATGCGGTAGGCCAGTGCTATGAGAAGAGCTCTGTTGATTGGAGGGAGGGTGTGAGAGCTCTGTGTGCCCTAAAAAGTTATGGCCATAATAACCCCAAACCCCACCTCACCATCCCAAGCCCCTGTCTAGTCAGCAACCCTTCCCCACCCCCACCCTACCCCCTTTAGGTCCACCACAACCAACCAACCAACCCCACCACCCCCACCCCCACCCCACCCCCTGGCCTGTGCACGGGTTTGGAAAGCGCTGCTCAGACTAACATGCGCCCCCTGGTGTTTGCATGCAGTCATTGCATCCAGCAGATCCTGGAGGCGGTGCTTCACTGCCATCAAATGGGCGTGGTGCACCGTGACCTGAAGGTGAGTCAAGGGTCTCGCGTTGTCACATTGTCCTTCTCAACCTTCTCTCTCTCTCTCTCTCTCTCTCTCTCTCTCTCTCTCTCTCTCTCTCTCTCGCTCGCTCTCTGTCTGACTCTCATATTCTCTCTCTCTCTCTCTCTCTCACTCTCTCTCTCTGTATCTATATATGAATACATGTATATAGATACCTTCTTTCCGTCCCTTTGTGTGTGTGTGTGTGTGTGTGTGTGTGTGTGTGTGTGTGTGTGTGTGTGTGTGTGTGTGTGTGTGTGTGTGTGTGTGTGTGTGTGTGTGTGTGATGGAGCAATTAAGTCTAGTAGTCTTAAGAAGCTGTGCTGTTCTTAGATGCTGTTCTGAGGGGTAGGGATGATTCCAGCAAGCTGTCTGCTATTTTCATACCTGGATATTGTGTTGACGCTAAAGTTGCTTAAGTCCACGTATCTAATGCAGTGCAGCTTATGGATTTGCCAAGCTACATGTAGCCCCTCCCATTACCATTCAGATAAATAAGCGGACCAAAGTGGGTTCATGTTGAGCTAGAGCAAGTAGGTGTACCTGTTAATGCAGTTACCTTAAGTGAGTGGAGTCTGACAAGTAATATAAGAGATTTAAAAATAAATGTATTTATTTTTATACCAAAAATGTTCAATAGTAAACAAATAAAATAATGTAAATGTCCCTCATTCACAAAAAATACATAAGCGGGGTATCTCCCACTATGACTGTAAACTCACAAAATAAAACAATAAAAGATAAGGTACTCTCACTAGTACACTTAAAATTATATTTCACTAGTTTCACTTGCTCTTTAACCGGCCACCCCTCTAAATTGTGGCCTCACTCACTTCAGTACCTAAAATGTACCCTGCCCCTTTAAGAAGGCGATCCTTTTCAGATTCGGAGAAAAAAAACATAAAATGGTACTCTCAACCCAGCAAAAGGGGTTATCTCTGTGACCCACACAAAAGGACAGGAATATTTCCCCTTGGCTAACACTTTATCAATTATACTCCCCCGGACTACTCATAAGTCACGATAGATGAAAAATAACCAAAACTTACCCCTGTCCCACACAAAGCTTGAGGCTTACAGTACCTCTCTTCAGTCACACATTAATACACAAATGCACCGGTGCACCAAATAAAACAAATAAACAAAAAATAGCCGGCTATGAAAACAACAAACGTTGCAGGCCTGTTCATTCTCTCGATTTGGTTCACTTCAAAAGTCTTTCGTTACTCACGACCCCAGCAAGCTGCAGCGGGATGTCCTGGTGTCGCATCTCTCTCATGCACTCGAGAAACACAATGCGCGAGGCTCCCTCGATGCCCGGAGGAACCACTGACTTTCTCCTGGTAGCCAGTGGCGCTATCCGGGGCGCGTTGATCCCTCGGTGGTTGACTTGGTGGAACCTCAGACTTTCTCCTGGTAGTCTGAGGCGCTAACCAAGCAACATTCACACTGTCTTACCTATCTGGTGCTATTCACGGCTAGCCACAAATGCAGCGTCACGTACTTGTCTCATACTGTAGCTAGCAGGCACAGCTCACGTGCACTGCATTCGGTAACTACACTCGTAGTAGTAAACACGTAGTACACAATGTAATAAACTAAGGTCGCGCAAACCTATGAAGACCTTGCGCCATTAATCAAAAAGTGTCACAGACTGAGCGACAGATTAATAGATGAACAAGAATACTTAATTTTCTTCTTAACTTTACCAAGCGAGCCTTGCTCGACCGCTTCTCTCCAGTTCCCCTCTCTTCTCCCTCTTCCCTCCTTAATCACGCGAGAACATCATGGATTCACATGTAATTCACAGTTACAATCAACTTCAATATGTCACTTTATATCAGCCCTAATACATTTTCACAGTGTTTTTAAACAGATAAAACAAAATTAAAAAATAAAGTATTTATCAACATTTCAACTATTTATTATGGAGAATGAATTGATCTGCTTCATTGCAGTCACGTGACTCGGGGATACCTCCGGGTTACACCCTCCCCCTTCAAATGGTCTGTATGTCCCCATCAGACAGTTGGAACAATGCGAATCATCAGACACACAGTATTGGGACTGACCTTGTCTTTGCTCACTAATACTCGTATACCCTTGTGTTGAATAACTACTGGGTGATCGGAAGGGTTCCCCAACTCATCATAAGTGAATCGCCGTACTGGCTTTATCTGTCGCCTCTCTCTTGGAGCATACTGTCCTTCACCTTGACAGTCAATGGAGACAATGACACTGTCTGTGTCATTTGCGGAACCTTCTGTTGGTTCTACTTCAACTGGTTGCACATCCACCTCAGCATTATCTAAGGACAACCCTGCATCATTCTCTATGATAGGGGGATCCTCATCACTGTGGTTACCAGCCCCACTACTCTCTGTCGTAGGCTGAGTGGGCGGTGGGGATGCTGCTTCCAGCACATCTTGGCCTCTAGGGTCCATGCTCACAGCCCCTTCCATAGACGGTGGGACATGAGGTCCTAAACTCATGGTGACTCTAGGAGCATAATAGTCACCATCATCATCAGAGGAACTAGACTCATGGTCAGTGTGTTGGGTATGGTGGGTGTCTCGTGTTCCCCTGTGTTTGCGCCGTGTAGCCATCCCCTTGCTGGGTGGCTTTGGTGCGTCTTTGTCATTATTCTGGTGATAGGGCAACCTTACTAACTCACCAATGGGTAATAAATGATCTCTATGTAGAGTTTTCACTGCCCCGGCTCCATTTTCAGGTTGCACCCGATACACAGGTAAGTTCGGCAGCTTATCAAGAACTACATAGGGCAGCGAACTCCATTTGTCTTTCAATTTCTGCTTACCAGTTCCCCCTAATGCACGCACGAGTACTCTGTCCCCCTTTTCCAGAGCCTGCTGGCGTACAGTTAGGTCATACGCCCGTTTATTCTTTTGATGGTTTTTAGCAGATGCTTCCATGGCCAACTGGTATGCGTTCTTGAGGTCACATCTCAGGGTGTCAACATACTTCTGGTGAGTGACTGCCTCCTCACTGTCAAACACTGCCTGAAAACACACATCTATGGGAAGGCGGGCCTCCCTCCCGAACATCAAGAAATAGGGCGAGTACCCTGTGGCATCATTTTGTGTGCAATTGTACGCATGAACAAGAGTGGCTACTTGCTGACTCCATCTTTGTTTCTTTCCAGGATCTAGGGTACCCAACATGGAGAGCAAAGTACGGTTGAACCTCTCAGGTTGAGGGTCTCCCTGAGGATGGTAAGGGGTCGTTCTAGACTTCCGTATCCCCAACACTTTGAGCATCTCTTTGATCAATCGGCTCTCAAAATCCCTACCCTGATCGGAATGAATCCGAGCGGGCAACCCATAATTGACAAAAAACTTCTCGACCAGTACTCTTGCAACTGTGGGTGCCTTCTGATCCCGGGTGGGATAGGCTTGGGCGTATCTTGTAAAGTGGTCCGTCACTACTAAAACATTCATGACGCCACTGGAATCTGGCTCTATTGATAAAAAATCAATGCAAACCAGCTCGAGTGGTCCACTACTGGTAAGCTGATGTAATGGAGCTGCACGTCTAGGGAGAGTCTTCCTAGCTATACATCTGCCACAGTTCTTTATGTATTGAGCTATGTCGTGTGCCATCTTGGGCCAAAAGAATCTCTCCGTCATCAGTTCAATGACTCGTTCAATGCCCAAGTGTCCTCCATCATCATGTAGTGACTTCAGGGCCAGGTCTCTCAACTGCTTGGGTAGTACGAATTTGGAAATCAGTTTCCCTGATTTTCTGACAGTGTTTCTATACAGCATTCCATTCTTGATTATCAGACGTGGCCACTCCCTTTGCAAGGCACTGAGTTCTGGGGAATCAAGAGGTGGAGCAAGTCGTCTACCAGCTAGTAGAGCTTCTTTCATTTTACAAATGGCATAGTCTCCATCTTGTGCCACACGCAACTCGCCTAAACTAAAAGGCTCCAAATTCCTGTCGTTGACTTGGATTGAGTGAACGTAGGCCTGCGGAACGCACTGGGACGGCGCACCCAACTGGTCAATGCATCGGGTTGCATGGTCACTGGGCAAATGGGCTTGTACTGACTTGCAGACGGCTTTGACTCCTTCTGGAGAAATACAATTTCGGGACAACAGGTCAGCATCTATATTTTCACGCCCCGGTCTGTATTGTATGCTGAAATCATATACAGACAAGGCCGCCAACCACCTATGGCCACAGGCATTCAACTTAGCACTAGTCAGCACGTATGTTAATGGATTATTGTCTGTGCGTACAGTAAAGCGAAGGCCATAGAGGTAGTCGTGAAATTTATCCACTACTGCCCATTTTAGGGCTAGAAATTCGAGTTGATGAACTGGGTAGTTGCGTTCTGATGCACTGAGTTTTCGACTTGCAAATGCCACTGGTCGCAAGCCGTTTGGGTATTCTTGGTTGAGCACAGCTCCCAAACCATCAAAACTAGCATCCACATGCAGCACATAAGGGCGAGTTGGATCAGCGAATGCTAAGACTGGGGCCTCAACCAAGCAAGTCTTAATTTTTTGGAATGACTCGGTACAGGCAGATGTCCAGCGTTCCCCAAACGGCTCAGCCTTGCTCAAGTAGCGTTTTCCCTCATCGGTTTGCTTTGGTCGTCCCCTCCTGGGGGGCTCATAACCTCTGGTTAAATCAGTCAGGGGGCGCACAATTGCTGAATAGTTGGCGATAAATCGTCTGTAATAGCCACAGAACCCTAAAAATGACTGCAGTGACTTCAGGTTTGTGGGTTGCGGCCACTGGGCCACTGCCCTCACCTTGTCTGGGTCCGTGGAGACCCCATTTTCAGACACAATGTGCCCTACATATTTCACACAAGTTCGAAAGAACTGACACTTGTCAATGGATATTTTCAGTCCAAATTCTTCCAAGCGGTCCAACACTTTCAGCAATCGCTCTTCGTGTTCTTCAATAGTGTTACTGAACACAATTATATCGTCAAGATACACTAAGCACTGCAACAGATGCATATCTCCCACCGCCTTCTCCATCAAACGTTGGAACGTCGCAGGAGCACCCATGATGCCCTGCGGCATTCGTTCGAATTGGTAGAAACCCAGTGGGCAGATAAAAGCGGTCTTCTCCTTGTCCTCTTCGCACATAGGAATTTGGTAATAACCGCTCCTCAAATCCAAAACCGAAAACCACTTGCTCCCAGATAGACAGTCAAGGGCATCGTCTATCCTGGGCACTGTGTACTGATCCGGAATAGTGCGCGTGTTTAGGGTTCTGTAATCAATACACATGCGAACTTTGCCACTCTTTTTCCTGGCTACAACAATGGGCGATGCGTACGGGCTGCGTGTTTCCTTGATTATTCCAGCAGCCAGCAATTCCTGTAGGTGGCGCCGTACATCATCGATATCTCCAGGAGCAATGCGTCGGGATCTTTCTCTAAAAGGCCGGGAGTCGGTCAGCCTAATGCGGTGCTCCACATCTTTAGCCAACCCTACGTCCCATTCCTCCACAGAGAAAACTTTAGTCCTTTCGGCTAACTTCTGAGCAAGTCGATCCCGCCATGCCAACGGTAACGGGGAGTCTCCGAAATTAAATAGAGCTGGGTCAAGGGCATCAGCGGTGGATGGGGCCTGGGCAAGACCAGTCACCACGTCAGCTTTGTGGATCTGTGCTATGACCGTCCCTTTGGGAATGGATTTGGTCTTCAGAGAGACGTTCTGTAGGAGAACTTTGCAACTGTCTCTATTCAGGTCAGCTGGTAACAATACACATGGGGGTAAAGCCACCCCTTGTGGCAGGGCATTTGAGCTATCCACAACCAGTATCCCAGGATTCCCCGTCCCGTCAATGGTGGCTTTGCCCACAGCTAGGCAGGATTCCCCTGGAGTCAACGTAAGGGACCCTGGGCCCACCCACTTAACCTGCCCCACATGATCTGAGGTAAGACTGCTCAGTGGGTCATGGATTGGTGTCGGGAGGCCAGCAGTCACTCTCCAGGCGCTTGCAGGATGGTGCCCCCCCTCTCTGCTATTTGTCACCAATTCATGTCGAAAGGCCCTTGCATTGGTGCCTATAATCACTGACACTTGGTCTGGCCCTTGGGGGTCAGGACATACCAGCGCCAAGACTGTCTGGGTATGAAAACTGCCCGCATCATCTTGGGTCTGCAGGGAGACTGCCACGTACCCCAGGTAAGGGTAGCTACTGTCACTTAGGCCCCAGATGCATAAGCTTGAAATAGGCTGGATGGTGAGATGAGACAAATGTTTACGGTACCATTCTTCGAAAATAATGGTAACAGTGGACCCGCTATCCATCAGGGCAGTACATGCATGTCCCTCTATCTTCACAATGCTCAGTGACTGTTTTCCCACTAGCCCGTCAGGAAGGAGAGAGGCTACTGGGGCTTCCACTTGACTTTTCTTCACTGGGCAGTTTGTATCGGCTGAGTCGGGCTTGTTCTGAGCGGGGTCTTCCCCCTTCTGTTTACGCAAGCTACGAATTAGGCGAGTGATGACTTTACCCGGATCTTCTTCAGCATTGCACCGAGTGGCTATATGTCCATCCTGCCCACAACGATAGCAGAAATACTCCCCTACCTCACTAGAGGGCTGTGCCCTCCTTCTGTTGGTAGAGTCACCCCCACCCTGTGGCTTCCATTCTGGGCGTGCACTGTAGGGCACACTGCGGTGGTTCACAGCCATAACCTGCAATTGTTGCTGGAGGTCAGCTACCTGTCTCTGTAGGGCACGGACCTCACTGTCCTTCTCCATAGGATGACTGTGTGGGGCTATGGAAGTCTCAGTTTCTCTGGTGGGTGCTGACGGACGCGCTTCATTAGCCGTCAATTTGGCAACCACCACTCTGAGCTTGTCCAATTCTGCTCGGAGCTTAGCTGCATCAGTGGAACTCAGTGGCTCATCCTCAGTTATTTTAACCTGCTTTACAGAGGCTTTAGTGTTCAGTGCAGTCGACCTCTGCCTCACTGACTGTTGGTCTTCCTCTTCACGTATTTCAGTTAGCAGTTGTAAAAATGAAGGGGGTTTTACTTTGCGCTCACGGAGGCGTAGCTGTACAAGCATTAGGTCTGACTCAATTGCACCCCTTAACACTAGAACTACCAGGATTTTTCTGCCTACCTAGAAGTACCAGAGAGGGGTCATTTGACCCGGCGGCTTTTACCTAATACACTAATCACTCATTTTGTTGTGGTAATGAGGCTGTTAGGGGCCGTGTGTGGGGTGAGGGGTGAGGGGGTCACACCTTACAGTGCTAACAGCCAAGACAAACAGGGACAGACAGCTTTTTCCCAAGGGCTGTCAGCCTCCAAAATCACCACAGGTAAATAGCAGCTTGCATGAAGATATCAGCAGCAAAGACAGATAGCACAGTTTGGCGGACAGTGTGTTACAGTTTTTCTCCATTGGTTTGGCTCATTTCTTGAAACTGAGATGTCATTCTCAAAACATGGACAAATCCCAAAACTAATTTGCAGTTCCTCACAACAGAATGGCATGTATCATTGCTTTCATCAAATTTCAAATGCTTTTGTACATGTCTCAATAATTTAGTACATCCTTGCAAATGGCAATGTACAAGTATCCTACAGTTAACCCAATCAGCTTACATTTAGTAGAATTTTCAAATGAATGTACCTTGCTGATCTATCCCAATTGGTTGATTCTCAGTGTAATGGTTGTCCTGAAAACATGTCAGCACATTTTCTTCATATAAGTCATCAATGAACGTGTGAATGTCCCATGTGATCATGACGAATCGACTGCAACCAGATAACGGTTGAATTACAGTTTTTCTCGATTGGTTAGGCTCTTTTCTTGAAACTGAGATGACATTCCTATAGCCATTGGGTCATTTGGCCAAACATTCTTACACTTCTGCACAACAGTTCAGATAACTAGCAAAATGTCATATACCTCCCAAAACACCTCATTCTTGCATCAGCACTAAACCGTCTCACATATAAATAGTCAGTACCATCAAAATGGCATAGATCCTTCTCAATTGCTAAATTTCTTCCCCACATATATCATCAGTACCCCCAAAATACATTGTCCCTTTGCCATTGTGTAAGCACTGCCAGTCAAAATGGTTAGGTGTTTTATCTACGTTCAGCTAACAGATTTCGACTATGTATAAAAATGAAAAAGTGAGTGAAACCATTGAAGTTTGACAACACAGATAATTTACCAAGGACATCTATCAGTAACTTTCTTTACTGTAAATTCATATACAGAAAGTAATGTCCATATATCACAGGTTTCTCATGGGTTTGGCTCATTTCTCAAAACAGAGATAACATTCTCAAAATAACATGGACAAATGCCAAAGCAACTAGCAATTGTTCAAAACAGAATGTCGTTTGAAAAAATGTCATGAAATTAGCCAAATAACAGAGGAAACTAGTATACACGGTTGTAAAATTATTTTCTACTAACTAGTAAAGTTACAATACCATCTGACCTGTTGAACACTGTCATGAATTTACTATGTAATGAAATTCTTAAAATATGATGTCCTTGACTGTTTTGGGAATTGCACAGACCACTTTGCATATGATGACTTACACAATGAAATAATGCTGACATGTTTTGGAGAGGGCAACCATTAGACTGAGAATTGTCTAATTCGTTTAGATAAGCAAGGTCAATTTATTTGGAAAATGTGCTAAATGTATGCTGAATGTGTCAACTGAAGGGTATTTGTACATATCCATCTGCAGAGATGTACTAAACATTTGAGACATGTACAAAGCATTTGATATCTGATGAAAGCAATGAAAAATTCAGAAAAATTCTGTTTTGGGAAATTGCAAGTTGGTTTGGGGATTTGTCCGTGTTGTTTTGAGAATGTCATCTCAGTTTCGAGAAATTAGCCAAACCAATCGAGAAAAACTGTAATGTGTGAATCTCCTACGCCAACGACTCATGTGAATGCAACCTGGCAATTGTTAGATGGATAAATACCAGTGCATGTGGACTACTGCTTCACTTCCCTCAAGAATTTTGTGGTGAAAGAAGCTCCTCTCCAAGGAACGAAGATGTAGAGATACAGCACTCAACAGGCATTGGAAATGATCCACACACACACACTCTGTGTCTCAAGTGACAGCTGTGAAATGCTAACAGCCACATTTCCACAACAAAAGGAGTGTCCGCAGGGGGTCCAAAGGGTCAAATGACCCTCTTGTGGGGCTTTTAGGTAAAAAGGTCAATTGACCCCTCCGTGGTAGTTCTAGTGTTAAAAGTTGTTCAATACGGACCTGGTCTCTTTGGCTAGCTGTTACACCACCCCTAAGAACAACCTTAGTTAATGCATGTTCAATGCGACGCAAGAAGTCTGACAACCTCTCTCCTTGGTTTTGGCGCAGCGATCTAAATGCGTAATACAGGTCCTCTCCTGATACAGAAGATCCAAAGGCACGCTCCAAGGCCTCTAGATAGTCTTTAGGGGTCGCATTGGGGTCACTAGACCTAACTGCTTGTGCTATCTCTAATGCAGGGCCTTTTAAGCTCTCAATGATGCGCTTGCGTTTTTCACCAACAGAGCACTCACATTCGTCCACCATCAAATGGGCCTGCATTAGCCATGTGTCTATTGTTTCTTCTCCAGCCGGAGTGGGGACATTTCCTGAGAAAGCTCGTAATCTCCGGAAAGCAGTGTTTTCGGGTGCGATTGGTCGCTGGGTTTTCTCTAAGATATCCCCTATGGACTTGAGGAACTGTTCTGTGGTGAGCGTTGGTGGCTCAGTCTGAAGCGATGAAGGCGCTGGGGTCACCCTTTCTTCTTCTTCTGACTCGGGCACACTGAGTGTCCAGGGCTCCCCTCCTGTGCTAGGTACCACATCCAGTGGAATTGCTTTTATATTCACCACCTCACTGCAAGCACACAGCACCACCAGTCCATTAGTTTGAGGATCAAACATTTTCCCCTTCACTTTAACCCGCCCAAGGCGTTTGATGGTATTGAGAGTTTCCTCCAATGCGTCAATGCTGACATCAGCTGCAACTTGGCGGACAACTAAGGCATGGTTGAGGTCTAGCCCCTCACCCTTACACCAATTAACTAACACTGACATGGCTACGGGTAAGTTATTATATTAAACTAAATTACTCCACTCACTTTCTATGTTAAATATGGAAATGAATAATATACCCACTACTAGACAAATCCCATCCTCGTCGCCATTTATGTAGCCCCTCCCATTACCATTCAGATAAATAAGCGGACCAAAGTGGGTTCGTGTTGAGCTAGAGCAAGTAGGTGTACCTGTTAATGCAGTTACCTTAAGTGAGTGGAGTCTGACAAGTAATATAAGAGATTTAAAAATAAATGTATTTATTTTTATACCAAAAATGTTCAATAGTAAACAAATAAAATAATGTAAATGTCCCTCATTCACAAAAAATACATAAGCGGGGTATCTCCCACTATGACTGTAAACTCACAAAATAAAACAATAAAAGATAAGGTACTCTCACTAGTACACTTAAAATTATATTTCACTAGTTTCACTTGCTCTTTAACCGGCCACCCCTCTAAATTGTGGCCTCACTCGCTTCAGTACCTAAAATGTACCCTGCCCCTTTAAGAAGGCGATCCGTTTCGGATTCGGAGAAAAAAACATAAAAGTGTAAACTCAACCCAACAAAAGGGTTATCTCTGTGACCCACACAAAGGACAGGAATATCTCCCCTTGGCTAACACTTTATCAATTATACTCCCCCGGACTACTCAGTCACGCTAGATGAAAAATAACCAAAACTTACCCCCTGTCCCACACAAAGCTTGAGGCTTACAGTACCTCTCTTCAGTCACACATTAATACACAAATGCACCGGTGCACCAAATAAAACAAATAAACAAAAAATAGCCGGCTATGAAAACAACAAACGTTGCAGGCCTGTTCATTCTCTCGATTTGGTTCACTTCAAAAGTCTTTCGTTACTCACGACCCCAGCAAGCTGCAGCGGGATGTCCTGGTGTCGCATCTCTCTCATGCACTCGAGAAACACAATGCGCGAGGCTCCCTCGATGCCCGGAGGAACCACTGACTTTCTCCTGGTAGCCAGTGGCGCTATCCGGGGCGCGTTGATCCCTCGGTGGTTGACTTGGTGGAACCTCAGACTTTCTCCTGGTAGTCTGAGGCGCTAACCAAGCAACATTCACACTGTCTTACCTATCTGGTGCTATTCACGGCTAGCCACAAATGCAGCGTCACGTACTTGTCTCATACTGTAGCTAGCAGGCACAGCTCACGTGCACTGCATTCGGTAACACTCGTAGTAGTAAACACGTAGTACCCAATGTAATAACTTAAGGTCGCGCAAACCTATGAAGACCTTGCGCCATTAATCAAAAAGTGTCACAGACTGAGCGACCGATTAATAGATGAACAAGAATACTTAATTTTCTTCGTAACTTTTTCCAAGCGAGCCTTGCTCGACCGCTTCTCTCCAGTTCCCCTCTCTTCTGCCTCTTCCCTCCTTAATCACGCGAGAACATCATGGATTCACATGTAATTCACAGTTACAATCAACTTCAATATGTCACTTTATATCAGCCCTAATACATTTTCACAGTGTTTTTAAACAGATAAAACAAAAGTAAAAAATAAAGTATTTATCAACATTTCAACTATTTATTATGGAGAATGAATTGGCTGCTTCATTGCAGTCACGTGACTCGGGGATACCTCCGGGTTACACTACTATGAATTGTCGCTGATTGTTGGAAGCAAGCTTTGACGGGCATCTCACTGCTGTCTTATAGTATATAAGTACTGTCATAGACATTGCTTACCTCTTGCTCAAAGAATTCCTCAAGGTGCTTTAGCTTTAGTGTATCGTAAATGGCAGTCGTAGTGTAACAGGTGTGTTTTTCGAAGTGAGATGGTAATCACTGCACCTGCTGGGTAGGGTACAGTAGAAAAACTCCAGAAGTCAGGGAGACATCGGATTTGCCAGCAAAGTAAACTCTCGAATCAGTCAGTGAACAGTAAAGATCTTAGCCTTATGTGTGCTTCGTCGTGATGTTTATGAACAGGTACTTTGTTCGGATACTATAGCTACTGTTATTTAGCCTTCTACTAGTTACAACTGATTAGAAAGATACATTTTTAAGTGAGTGAATTACTGTTGTTAAATTAATTAAGTAAAATGGCTGTTCTACAGTAGCACTAACCTGGCTAGCTATCCAGTTCTTGGAGTGCAGATATGAAGCCTGATTATCATTGACTTTCAAATGAAAGTCTGACCAAGACCATAAAAATTAAAAAAGTTGACCCGCCTCCCTTGGTTTGCTAATGGTTGTTTGCGTCTCGACAAAGAGGGAAGAGTTCCCGATTTTTCGGGAGGTCAGAAACGATTTTTGTATCGCTCTTGGCCTGACTAGAAGCAACGCTGAAGGTGTTGCGTCACTAGGAGGGCGCGACCTGGCTAGCAGATATGAGGATTAGCATCAAACAGCGGTCAGGTCAGGTGTGTGCAGGTCAGTGGTATGTAGTATTTGTGATGGATGACATGTACAGAGAATGTATGAGTGTGTGATTGTGTTTGTTTGTTTCTGATTATGTGCCTGTGCTTGTGTGTGCGCGCGTGTGAGTTTGTGTGTGTGTGTGTGTGTGAATCTCTGTGTGTGTATGTGTGTTTGCGTGTGTCTGTGCAGAAACTGCATCTGCCTCTTGTGCTGGTTGTGTCTTGTTTCCTGTGTTTGCTGCATGCTGTGTGTTTCTAATCTGTGCATGGTTGCAATAAAGGGATGACATGCTCATGGGAATGAGGACATGCTCTGATTGATGCTCAAATCTTAATTATTATCAAATGTTATACTGTATGTATGTTGATGTGGGTTTCATGAATTTTCTTTCATTTCTTTTAAAACAGCGTAGGAGTGTTAGTAATTCACAGCACAGCAGGCTTTAAAAAATGCATATATCCCAGACCTTCTCGAAAGAAAGTCATCAGCATTGCGGAACGATAAAGGGAACACCATACTCTTTAATAAACACAGGCACACATTTATCATAGGCACCTAATTAACTTAAATATTTCATCTTTGTTTGTAAGGTTTTTAAAGTGGGTAATACAACATGCACGTAATCAAACATGGTTAATCTCAGGTTAAATTTGTGATGTCTACACATTCACTGTGTGTTGCACTGTGTCATAAAATCAGCCAGCACATTGTAGGAACACTGACATATGGTGAATTCAGGTAAATTGGGCCACTTTTTTTCATATAAGTGAAGGGCCCAAAGTGTCCCAATTTACCTGAATTCACCCATACTACACTGCACATACAATCAGCTGGCACATTGTACGCACACTTACATACTACACTGACATACTATACTGACATCAAGTGTGCCACAGTATGAGCAATCATGTGCCATGGACATGGGAGTCTGTAGTAGAAAATATGGCTCTCGTATCAAAAGCATGCACATCAGAAAGCAAACATAAAGGGCTTTTACAGAAGGCTTTACAATGTAGTATCATCAAATTCACTGAGAATTTTGCTGCAGAGAGTGCCATTTTCTCTCTGCTCCCATTTCCATTTGCGCTGAATTCAATATTCTGGTGATACATGTGTGTATGCATGTGTACGTGCGTGCGTGCGTGCGTGTGTGTGTGTGTGTGTAGGCTATGTGTGTGTGTGTGTTTGTGTGTGCTTATGTGTGCGTGAACGTGCGTGTGTGTATGTGCGTGTGTTTGGCTGTGTGTTGTGTGTGTGTGTGCTTGTGTGTGCTTATGTGTGTGTGAACGTGCGTGTGTGTGTGTGTGTGTGTTTGGCTGTGTGTGTGCGTGTGTGTGTGTTGGTGTGTGCCTATGTGTGCGTGTGTTTTGTTGCGTGCCTTAATCAGGGCTTGTGAAGAGAAAGCGCTAGGGGCCGGTGACAGTAATGGTGTTTGACAGTGGAGAGGAGCAGCTTCTTTCCCCCTCATTAGCCAGTGTACGGCTCCGCTTGCTCTTGTTTACTGTCACACGGCCTTAAAAAATGGTCTCCAGTCAAAGCTGTTAGTGGCGCTCACAGGCAGGGCCGCCGACAGCTTTTACCGAGCCCAGGACAAAGTCATCTGAAAGGTCCCCCCATCCAATACATAATACAATGTAATGATGACCCGATTTTGGGTCCTCTCTTTTCCCTGGGCCCGGGACAACAGACCATCTGTTCCCCCCTGTTAGCTGCCCTGCTCATAGGGAATCACTCTCTACACTGAGAGAGAACATAGTCTTCTTTCCCCCAAATGTATGCACATAATGAATGTCACAAAAAGACATACATGCGGAAGCGTGCTCACATACATGTGTACGTACTGTGCAGTAGGCACGTGCAGACCCATGTGCTGTGCATACACGCACAAATCAAACATACAGGTGTGCACGTTTGGTGTGTGGTTGACTTTTGTGTTTGACTGGATTTGAAACTGTATCCGAGATAGAGACATGTGACGTGTGTGTGTCTGTGTGTGCGTGTGTGTGTGTGTGCGTGTGCGTGTGTGTCTGTGTGCTGGCCATCTCCTGCAAGGTTTAAAATGGAGTGGCCTTTTCCTGGTGGCTGGTCCTGGCCACTGGTTGTACGTCGTTGGGCCTGACCGGTCGTGGCCCGCATAAATGTTGTTTGTTTCCAGTGAGCTACAGTTTGCAGAAAGTAGCAACAAAAACGAATTGGCCTGTTGTTAAGTAACCTGATGGCAAGATGTTGCAAGTAAGCAAGCTAAGCCCAACCACCTGTGCGCTAGTCACACCCAGGAGAATTCTTTGTTAATGGCCATCGCCAACTTCTTGTCAATCTCATTCGCAGCTATGGAGAGCATCATGACTGGACTGGGACAGAAAATCAGACTGGGCATTTGCTGTCAAAGCGGGTCTGCCATGCCAGGAGAGAGACGAGGAAGCCAGGGAGAACATTTTTAAGTAATCTATTACAAGCTATTTTGACCTCAACAGACAAAATGAATATATAAATCCGACTTGGAGGAGTCAGCTGTAGCGGCCTGTATGCCTTATGGCCAATCCAGCCATGGAGAGCATACAAACTCGGAGTTGAATGACGGCAAAGTGCCTGTGGCCAGCCAAGGCCCATAACTAGTGGGGCTGGGGGGGCACATAGAGTGCCCGGGCCTGGGCCAAGGCCAGATGCCATAGCTCACAACAGCAGCCAATGGAAAAGGTACATGATTAGAGCTGCCCCCTTTTCATTTGGCTCCGTGCCAACAATGAACAGGTTTCTTTGCCTTGGCCTGCGTTCTTCTTCTACACCTCTCTACCGGGGTTTCAGAATCTGGGTCAGCAGCTTCTGCAGCGGGCCGTTCCCGCTACAATACTTTTTTTCACCTAGAGAATATTCTAAGTGTTGCTAATATTCTAAAAGAAAAGTCGTGAAGAAGGGCTGGCTGGAGATGTCAATGTGTGTCAACTATTGATAAGTTCCACATTGTCCTCCATTCTTCACTGTTCATATTTTAACTTCAGTTGTTCATACATTCACTGTTGCGTTGTAAGAACTGCTTTTAGAAAAAGTAATTGGCCAAACGTAGACTAGAGAAGAACAATAGAGGAACACTCTAACCTGGCGTTGCAGAACTAGCCTAGCCTACTACCGCTGGCTTGATAAGTAAGGAGGGTTGTCTTTTGGTGGACGTGAGTGATGTTCTTCAAGGGTGTGCAGCATTCAGGTGTCTGTGTGGGCGCGCGTGTGTGTGTGTGTGTGTGTGTGCGCGCACGCGTGTGTGTGTGTGGCTCGCCATCTCCCTCCCGCAAGGCTTTAATTGGAGTGGCCTTTTCCTGGTGGCTGGTCCTGGCCACTGGTCGTACGTCGCTGGGCCTGACCGGTGGTGGCCGATCTGTCTGATCCGCGCGGAATGCTAAGCGGACACTCGCAAGGAATGTTTCGGCTCCTCTCGTTTCCTCTCCTCTCCTCTCCACTCCTTTGCCAAAGCTGACATGTGTTGCCACTCTCTCTCTCTCTCTCTCTCCCTCTCTCTCTCTCTCTCTCTCTCTCTCTCTCTCTCTCTCTCTCTCTCTCTCTCTCTCTCTCTCTCTCCCTCTCTGCGGTGCGGTGTGAGTGCATCTTGGTCTCTATAGCCGTCTGCACCCCCCATCAGAGCTGGCTGCCGTAGAGACACTCAAAACAGGAACAGATCCAGAACATACGCCCCCACAGCACCACCACCAACCAGCAAGCAAGCCTGCCTTTCTAGACGTTTCTCTCTCTCTCTCTCTCTCTCTCTCTCTCTCTCTCTCTCTCTCTCTCTCTCTCTCTCTCTCTCTCTCTCTCCCCTCTCTCCCTCTCTCTCTCTCTCTCTCTCTCTCTCTCTCCCTCTCTCTCTTGCCCCGCTCTCTCTCACCCTCTCCCTCTCCTCTCTTGTTTTCCCCTTCTCTCTCTCTCTCTCTCTCTTGCTTTCTCTTGTTTTTGCCTTCTCTCTCTCTCTCTCCCCCCCGCCTCTGTCTTTTTTTTCTTCTTTTATGTGTCCCCCTCTCTCTGCCTTTATGTCATCTCTCTCTCTCTATTTTTGCTCTTCCTTTCCTTTCTCTCCTCCTCTCTTTTTCTGTCTCTCTCCCTTCTATCTTTTTCCCTCCCGATTCTTTGGCTCTCCCTCTCTATCGCTCTGTGTCACACACAGACACATCACATGCGGTAAAAACACTGCCCCCTCACTTTTTTTCTTCTCCCTGGTACACACCCACCCACACTCCAGCACGCACACAAACACTCTCTGTACCCCTCTCTTCCTGTTCGATCTGTTGCTCAAGCACATACAAACACACACACTCCCCAATTAAATAAGTCTGTTAACCATGTAGAGGGCTACTCGTCTTTTTTATCTTGGTTTTTCTTGGTTAGGCCATCATTTAAGCTATAAGCCACAAGAGGCAGTGGGTTGTGCTTGACTTATAATAGGTATGGGGAGTGGGTCACGACGTGAAGCGGACCACGAACCGTAATCGCTGAACAAATTTATTTGAAAGCGCTGTAATAATTAATTTGTCCCGCGTCTTTCAGTTGACAAGTTGAGGAAGTGGTTGGTTACCCCGGGCAAGACGACTGGCGTGCATGCGTTCGTCACACTACCAGACACACACTTAGCTGCAAAGACACAGCGAGGGGCGATAAACACCGCAGGAGTGAAGCGTGTTTGCAATCACACTGATACCCCAGTGCATTGGTGCAAAGATATGCTCTTCTTGCAGACCCCCTACCCCAACTACAACATATTCTCAGTACTAACTTCGACGCGTCACATCTAACTTAGACGCGCATAGAATCTTCAGTTGGAATGGAGTGTGTTTACGCTCAATATGCAAAGATTATCAGCCAATCAGAATCGAGAACCAGACCGCACAGTGTAGATTCTCCATCATACTGCTATGCAGTCTGTCACTTGCCGGCCGCTATAGACGCAAACCTGGAGGCCATGTGCTTTGGATAGGGGATGGCATCCTGATATGGCATCCTGGCAATGGGATACCGTCCGGTTAGCTCGTGTATTTATGTGCGGTGCAGAGTGTTTGGTAGTGCACACACGTGTACTGTAGCGACAGAGAGAAATACTCAGTATTGGTAGAACTACCTTTTCACACCACTTACACACACAGTAAGAACCACTTATTCTCTCTGTCTCTCTCTCTCTCTCTCTCTCTCTCTGTCTCTCTCTCTCTCTGTCTCTGTCTATGTCTCTCTCTCTCTCTCTCTCATACATCCTTTTTTCTTTCTCTCTTGTCCTCTCCATCCTTCCCCATCTCTCTCTCTCTCTATCTCTCTCTCTCTCTCTCTCTCTCTCTCTCCTCTCTCTCTCTCTCTCTCTCTCTCTCTCTCTCTCTCTCTCTCTCTCTGTCTCTCTCTCTCTCTCTCTCTCTCTATCGCTCCCCGTGTCTTCCGCTGTCTCTCTCTCTATCTCTTCCTTGTGGGAATGACAGGGATGTTGTGTTGAGCTAAAGGGGAAAAAAATAATCAATTGATTGATGTGAAGTTGTGTAAGTGATGGAAAGGAAGGTGGAGAGATGGAGGGGAAGCACACTGTCACGGACAGAAGAGGACCCAAGAGCGCAAGTTCAAATTCAGAGTTCTTTATTGAGGGGTTCAGGGGGGAAGAGGAGTGAGATGATCGTGAGGTCTTGGGAGGTTCCGGTTCCAGGGGTGCTAGGAGTGCCAGGGGTGTCAGGGGTTCCAGGGGTGCTTGGGGCTCTGGGGTTTTTCCGGGTCCTGTGGGTTACCTGGGCTCCGGGGGTCACCAAATGTCCGGGGGTGTCCAGTCCAAAGTGCTTAGTGTGTGTGTCCCCCAGTGATCGAGCGGCGTATCGGGCTGAGGGTGGTGAAGCGTCTGGGCTCGCTCGTCTGGTGGTCGGAGACCTGGGGGAACACACACACAAAAGCAATATGAATGGCAGGCAGAAGTACAGATCAGGGCTGGGCAATAATCGTGGTGAGAGACAGAAGGCAGAATCGAGTTACCGGAGGGGCTGAAGATCGGAGAGTAGTCGAGATCCAGAAGGCAGGTCGGGATAGTCGGGGCAGTAGAACAAGGAGGCAGTCAAGAAAGGATCAGAATCACAGACAGGAGTCAGAGCGCAGACAGGCAGGTTACTGGTCTGGGTTTGAAGACGATCTGACAGGGCTTGGCTGAAAAACAGGGCTTGATATACTGGGAGAGGTTAGTGGGGAAATGCAGTGCAGCTGGCAGAGTAATTAGAACACAGTGAGGCAAGGTGAGGATGGTGAGTGGGAAATGCAGTGCAGCTGGCCAGGTAACAAGAGCAGAGCAGGGCGGAGCCAGGTGGAGCTCGTTAGGCAGAGTAGGGAGAGAGTGAGCAGAGTGGCAGAGAATTGAATGCAATTAAGGTTGCTACCAGGGAGAGAGAGTGCTCATGACAGGACCCCCCCTCCAAGGGACGGCCCCAGAAGTCCCAAGAACAACATCATGCCGGGAGGGTGGAGGGGAGCAGGCGGCGGGTCAGAACTCTTCCGAGCGGTCCGAGTGAATATCCTCATCCTCAGAAGGAGCTGGAGGGTCACGGTCGGGAGACAGGACAGGCACTGAGACAGGAGCAGGGTTGGCAGGACGGCTAGGGACCCCTCTTGGACGGCCCCTACGGATTGCAGGCTGATCAGGATGTAGTCGGTGGAAGTCAGTGATGAGGGTCCGGTCCACTATCCTCCTGGCCGGGATCCAGGTCCTCTCCTCTGGACCATATCCCTCCCAGTCAACGAGGTACTGGAGACCCCTACCCCTTCGCCTAGAGCGGAGCAGCCGCCGGACGGTGAAGACAGGACCGCCATCTACGAGGCGCGGAGGAGGTGGCGCCGGAGCTGCAGGGACCAGGGGACTTTCATGGACCGGCTTGACCTTGGAGACGTGGAAGGTGGGGTGGACCCGCATGGAAGCGGGCAACTGAAGTCGGACCGCCGTTGGACTGATGACTTTCTGCACAGGAAAAGGACCAATGAAGCGAGGGGCCAGCTTTCGTGATTCAACCCGCAGCGGCAGATCCCGGGCAGACAGCCAGACCTTCTGACCAACCCGGTAAGTAGGTGCTGGGGTCCTCCGTCGGTTGGCACCGGCGGCGTAGCTGGTTCCAGACTTCAGGAGCACAGTGCGAGCCTGGGCCCAAGTGCGGCGGCAGCGGCGGGCATACGCAAGAGCAGACGGACAGGTGGCATCCGCTTCCTGGCTGGCAAACAGTGGAGGTTGATACCCGTAGACACACTGAAAGGGGGAGAGCCCGGTGGAGGAACTGGTGAGTGAATTATGGGCATATTCCACCCAGAGCAGGTGTTGAGCCCAGGCCCGGGGATTTTGGGAGGCCACACACCTCAGTGCCTTCTCCAGCTCCTGGTTCATGCGTTCAGTCTGGCCGTTTGACTGCGGGTGGAATCCAGACGATAGGCTGGCGGTGGCCCCAAGGAGATGACAGAACTCCTTCCAAAAGGTTGCTGAGAATTGCGGGCCCCGGTCTGACACTATATCCTGGGGTAGGCCATGGATACGAAACACATGTTCCAGGACCACCTGGGCGGTCTCCTTAGCAGAGGGTAGTTTGGGAAGGGGCACGAAGTGGGTCATCTTACTAAAGCGGTCAACAATGGTAAGGATGACTGTGTGTCCGTCAGAGGGCGGAAGGCCCGTAACAAAGTCCAGCGAAACGTGGGACCAGGGCCTCTTGGGTATGAGTAGGGGTTTGCAGCAACCCAGCAGGAGGCTGGTTGGAGGTCTTGTTTCGGTTACAAGTGGGACAAGCTCGGATGAATTCTCGGACATCCCGTCTCATCCGCCGCCACCAGAACCGCTGGCGGACCAGATGAAGGGTGCGAGTGATGCCGGGATGACAGGCCAGACGGGATTCGTGCCCCCACTGAATCACAGGTGACCTGAGATTTGCTGGAACAAACAGACGGTTGGGGGCGCTGGTGCTTGGGCCTGTCTGGTCCCGAAGAGCCTCCATGACCTGCTTCTCGATCTCCCAGGTGAGGGCCGCTACGACAAAGTGGCTGGGAAGAATGGGGGCTGTCATGGCGGTGGTCTCGTCCTTCTGAAACATCCGGGAAAGAGCATCAGGTTTGATGTTGCGAGATCCCGGGCGGTAGGAGAGCGTGAAATTGAAGCGCGTAAAGAACAGAGACCACCGCTGTTGACGGGAGTTCAGCCTCCTGGCTGTTTGGATATACTCCAGGTTTTTGTGGTCTGTCCACACTACGAATGGTTCCTTTGACCCCTCTAACCAGTGCCGCCATTCTTCAAGGGCGAGCTTGACAGCCAACAGCTCGCGGTTCCCAATGTCGTAGTTGCATTCGGCAGGGGTTAGCCGACGGGAGTAGAAGGCACAGGGGTGCATCTTGCCATCCTCAGCTGCTCTTTGAGAAAGCACTGCACCCACTCCCACGTCCGAAGCATCTACCTCCACCACAAACTGCCTTGCTGCATCTGGCATCTGGAGGATGGGAGCAGAAGTGAAACATGTCTTGAGGATATTGAAGGCCTTATCAGCAGCTGATGTCCATTGGTACGGTTGTTTAGTGCTGGTTAGCGCAGTGAGGGGTGCAGCCACTGTGCTATAGTTTCTGATGAATCTCCTATAAAAGTTGGCAAAGCCCAGGAACTGTTGCAACTTTTTCCGAGACTCAGGAACTGGCCAGGAAGTGACAGCCGACACCTTCGTGAGATCCATCTGAATGCTGCCCTCGGTCACCACATACCCCAGGAATGAAACGGTTTTGGCATGGAACTCGCACTTCTCTGCCTTCACGAAAAGAGAGTTCTCCAGCAGGCGGCGCAGGACCAACTGGACGTGGTGCGTGTGTTCTGACAGAGTCTTTGAGAATATTAAAATATCGTCAAGGTACACAAATACGAACGTATTTAGCATGTCCCTGAGGATATCATTCACTAGGGCTTGAAAAACTGCTGGGGCATTGGTGAGGCCGAAGGGCATGACGAGATATTCATAGTGGCCTGTTGGTGTGTTGAACGCTGTCTTCCATTCGTCTCCCTCCCTCACCCGCACCAGATGGTAGGCATTGCGAAGGTCCAGCTTTGAGAATACGGTGGCTCCCTGCAGCAGTTCGAAGGCAGACGAAAGTAAGGGCAGTGGGTAGCGATTCTTAACCGTGATGTCGTTCAGACCCCGGTAATCTATGCATGGACGAAGAGAACCGTCCTTCTTACCGACAAAGAAGAATCCCGCTCCTGCGGGGGAAGATGACGGTCTGATTATCCCGGCGGCAAGAGAGTCATTAATGTAGTCCTCCATGGCCCTTCTTTCCGGGGCAGACAGTGAATAAAGACGACCCTTGGGAGGTGCTGTGCCAGGCAGGAGATCAATCGCGCAGTCATAGGGTCTGTGTGGGGGTAGAGATGTCGCCTTGGATTTGTTGAACACCTCTTTCAGGCTGTGGTAACAGGTCGGAACATTGGATATGTCGGGGGTAGCGCTAGATATTTCCCGGTGAACGGGCAGGGTGGCCCCCCTTAAACAGGTCTGGTGACAACTCCTTCCCCACTCACGGACTGTTCCGGTCTCCCAGTCGATGTGGGGGTTGTGCTGACGGAGCCACGGGTATCCAAGGATGAGTGGTTGGCCAGGTGAGTGTAGGAGGTGAAACTGGATGGACTCCTGGTGGTTTCCTGACAGCAGGATTGTCACAGGGGCGGAGATGTGAGTGACAGTGCCAAGATGATGCCCATCCAGGGCTCGTGCAGGAATGGGTTGTGTCAGTTGATGATGGTTCACGCCCAGTTGCCGTGCAAGCTCAGGGTCCATGATGTTTGCTTCAGCTCCGGAATCCACAAGGGCGGCCAACGTATGAGTGGTGTCGGAAAGCTGAAGGCGGAGATGAAGCAGGGTTTTTCGGATGGAGGGAGACTGAAGATTTGTTGAGCTCACCCGGATCTCCCTTACACCTGGTGAGCTGCGGCTTTTGCCGGACAAGTGGCGACACGGTGATTTTCACCACCACAGTAGAGGCAAAGGTTGGAGCTTAGACGGCGTCGACGCTCCTCGGGAGTCAGAGAGGCACGGCCAATCTCCATGGGCTCAGGCTGATTGAGTTGGCTTTGGGACTTGACAGGCAGGGGCTGGACAGAGGAGGTATCGACCCGAGTGCGGATGGCAGGTTGACTGAGACGGCCCTTCTCCCTCCTCCGGGTCTGTATACGGCGGTCAATGCGGACGGCAAGGTCAATAGCGGCATCAAGCGTTGAGGGCGGGTCATGGGAAACAAGCTCGTCTTTGATATAGTCCGCCAGGCTGTGGAGGAAGGCTTGCACCAGTGCCTCTGGGTTAAACGAGCTTCGACTGGCCAGGGTACGAAAGTCAATGGAGAAGTCTGCTACTGTCCTATTGCCCTGACGGATGGTGAGCAGAGCTTGTGACGCTTCGGCTGTTGGCGAGCCAAGGTCAAAGACCTTTAACATCTCCTCCTCAAAGGCACTGAAGGAGGCACAGGCTGGGGTTTGTCGGTCGAATTCCGCCGTTCCCCACAACCGAGCTCGACCGGTGAGATGTGTGATGACGTACCCCACCTTGGCTCCCTCTGTTGAGAAATGGTCTTACTTGCTTCTGGTTTCCATCAAAACGTTCTGGGTTCCCAATCTTTGGTTCAGGAGCGTGGGGATCTGGTGGCAGCACTGCCGGGCCTGCAGCATTGGGACCTCCAGCGGAGGGATGAAGGAGTGTCGGTGGTACAGGAACAGAAGAACCAGGGGTGGGTGCAGGTGGAGTAGCCGGATTTGAGAGTAGTTGCAGGGCTTGGGCTAGCTGTTGTTGCTGCAGTTGGAACTGTTGCTGTTGCAGCTGAAACTGTTGCTGCTGCTGCTGAAGCTGTTGCTGTTGCTGCTGGATCTGTTGTTGCTGCTGGTTGACTAGCTGGAGAAGGGAAGCGATGTCGCCAGCCATCCGATTGATGTCTCCCTCAGTGCGTTCCAGTCGCTGTAGGGCAGTCATCTCTGGCTCTTCCTCCATCGTGGTCAGGGAGTGCGCTGGGTCCATGATGGTCAGATCGTTCTGTCACGGACAGAAGAGGACCCAAGAGCGCAAGTTCAAATTCAGAGTTCTTTATTGAGGGGTTCAGGGGGGAAGAGGAGTGAGATGATCGTGAGGTCTTGGGAGGTTCCGGTTCCAGGGGTGCTAGGAGTGCCAGGGGTGTCAGGGGTTCCAGGGGTGCTTGGGGCTCTGGGGTTTTTCCGGGTCCTGTGGGTTACCTGGGCTCCGGGGGTCACCAAATGTCCGGGGGTGTCCAGTCCAAAGTGCTTAGTGTGTGTGTCCCCCAGTGATCGAGCGGCGTATCGGGCTGAGGGTGGTGAAGCGTCTGGGCTCGCTCGTCTGGTGGTCGGAGACCTGGGGGAACACACACACAAAAGCAATATGAATGGCAGGCAGAAGTACAGATCAGGGCTGGGCAATAATCGTGGTGAGAGACAGAAGGCAGAATCGAGTTACCGGAGGGGCTGAAGATCGGAGAGTAGTCGAGATCCAGAAGGCAGGTCGGGATAGTCGGGGCAGTAGAACAAGGAGGCAGTCAAGAAAGGATCAGAATCACAGACAGGAG
>NC_085859.1:41090392-41100392 GCF_034702125.1 Engraulis encrasicolus | reverse complement strand
TGTGTTCGTGTTCGTGTGTGTGTGTGTGTGTGTTCGTGTTCGTGTGTGTGTGTGTGTGTATGTGCGTGCGTGCATGTGCGTGTCCGTATCCACGTGTGTGTGTGTGTGTGTGCGCATGCGTGCGTGTGTGTGTGTATGTGTGTGTGTGTGCGCATGCGTGCGTGTGTGTGTGTGTGTGTGTGTGTGTGTGTATCCACGTCTGCGTGCGTGTATGTGTGTGTGTGTCCGTATCCACATGTGTGTGTGTGTGTGTGTGTATGCATGCGTATGTGTGTGTGTCCGTGTGTGTGTGTGTATGTGTGTGTGTGTGCTGCCGTGTGTGTGCGTGTGTTGTCTGGTCTGGTCCCTGGTCTCCAGTTCCCCTCTCCTGAATGGGACACCGTCACCCCAGAGGCCAAGAACCTCATCAATCAGATGCTCACCATCAACCCTGCCAAGAGGATCACCGCCCAGGAGGCGCTCAAGCACCCATGGGTCTGCGTACGTATCACACCAGTACACACACACGCACACACACACACACACATGCACACGCACACACACACACACACACACACACACATACACAGCTCTCAAGCACCCATGGGTCTGCGTACGTATCACACCAGTACACACACACGCACACACACATGCACACGCACACACACACACACACACACACATGCACACGCACACACACACACACACACACACACACACACACACACACACACACACACACACACACACACACACACACAGACAGCTCTCAAGCACCCATGGGTCTACGTACGTATCACACCAATTCACACACACAGTGCAGAGACACACACACACACACACACACACACACACACACACACACACACACACACACACACACACACGCGCACACACACACGTACACACACACACACACACACACACACAGCTCTCAAGCACCCATGGGTCTGCATACGTATCACACCAGTACACACACACAGTGCACACACACACACACACACACACACACACACACACACACACAGTGCACACACACACACACACACACACACACACACACACACACACACACACACACACACACACACACAGTGCAGACACACAGAGCAGACACACACATAGTGCAGACACACACACACAGTGCAGACACACACACACACAGACAGCTCTCAAGCACCCATGGGTCTACGTACGTATCACACCAATTCACACACACAGTGCAGAGACACACACACACACACACACACACACACACACACACACACACACACACACACACACACACACACACACCCATGGGTCTGCGTACGTATCACCAGCACACATGCAGTGCGCACATACATACACACAGGCGCAAAAAAAACCCACACAGGGACACATAAGCACATGTGAGCGTGTGCACGTACACACACATGCACATTCACACAAGCACTCACACTCTCTCATAGGGCTGTCAAAATTGCTCAAAAATGACATTCGAATATTCGTTCTGAAAAACCACAAGAATTCGAACTATTCGAATATTCGAATCCTTTGAATATCACGTGGGGGAGTGTTTTATGCAAGTTCAAAGACGAGGCGAAATAGTGGAGGTCCTCGCAAAAAAGCGAGCAGGACGTTTAAAAAAATAATAAAAAATAAACACTGCACGGAATAGACACATTAGACATTGGGGAAAAAGGTCTTGCACGTCGTTTTACCCGTTTATTTTGTGCTAGAGATCCGACAGATACATTTGAACAATACAAACTCTAAGTGGGAAAGCACTGAAGAAGACAAAAGGGACCACCGCGGATGCGCGCTCTCTCTCTTTCGCTCACCCACTCTCACACACACGCGAACAGACACACACACACACACAGTCACCCAACTTCTCCAACTAAAATCTAGGCTGTACCTCGCTTACTCGGTTGTCTGACGGCAGACGCCAGACTAAATCACAAGTGGTCCTGCTGCTTTGCCAAACTCCATGATGCCGCCTGCATCGGTCTCGTGCACAATACAAACAATTTGTGACTGCCTCTTGACGCCTTGAAGCCAGCATTAATAGCGGACGGTGCAAAAAAAATGTAAGAGTCGCTTATCTGTAGCTACAAAAATGCGACTTCATGGTGCTAACTCGCACCTCGCCAGCTTTCATACCACTTAATTACTCGCTCACTTTTACTCCGTGCATAGTGTGGAGTGGGTCATTCACGAGAGACGACAACTTCTTACAATGCAGTTCAAACAGCAATAACAACTCAAACGTCAAAACAATCTGCACGAGGCTACTTCATCAACAAAACCAGCGTGGATAACTTAAAGGGGCAGTCGCGTTGCACTTCATTCAAAAAGACCATGAACAACGAACAGCACCCCAGTTAACAACTTCATAGAAATGCTGCAACAAAAAAAGTACACATGTTAAAGACAAAACAGGAGGTTAAATATTTTATCCTGCCGTCCAGTGGGGCTACACCTCCTGCTTTCAGCCAGCATATCCAGCGTCTCCTCTACCATGCACGTTTTTTCCACATTCGAATTTGTGTTTTCTAGCACTATTCGAACTCGAATTCAAACGTTGAATATTCGTTGACAGCCCTACTCTCTCAACAACCAATGTACACACACACACACACACACACACACACACACACACACACACACACACACACACACACACACACACACACACACACACACACACACACACCAATCCAACAAAGGCACTAGCACACAGATAAATGGTGTCCCAAAAAAATTGACACCATTTTGCAGGCCTTGTTTTTGGAAATTGTGTCAATTTTTGGGACACCCTTTACGCAACACAATTTTTAAATAAATAAATAAATAAAGAGGTTTTACACAGTAGTGCCTTTCTTTAAAACTGCACTGACACACTCACACACACACACACACACACACACACACACACACACACACACACACACACACACACACACACACACACACACACACACACACACACACACACACACACACACACACAGACACCAATACATGTTTACACTTAGAATCTTTGCTATTTTTGTCCTTGGCCCTTATGATCTCACTGCACACACACTCTCATATGGAGAGAGAACAGTATCAATATTAAGAAATGAATGTCACACCACTCACCAATATATTTCGTGATCCACAAACAAATGTAATAACATTCGCAAATATAATTCATACATTTCATGATCCACAAACAAATGTAACAACATTCACAAATATAATTCATGATGCACAAATGAATGTAACCCCATTCACAAATGCCAGCGCAGTTCTATTAATTTGCAAACCGATCTACATATATTCGCAAACCCTATACATATTTGTGACTTCCATTGTATTTGTGTGTGGATTTTTGAGACTGTCCTGACGGTATATGACACACAAATGTGCTCAGCCAATCACATCAGCCGGCGTTCGAGCGTAAGGTTGAAGACATTGCGCTTCTATTACGCAGAGAAGGCTACTAGTGCGAAGCCACCATAGATCTTTATACACCGATCAGAGGAAATAACCGGAAGTAGAGCCATTACTGAAGTGCTCCCTGACGTAAACTCGTAATTGAAGCGTATGAACAGAGAGAGTAGAGAGATACTTATAGAATCTCTGGTATGAAGTTCCTGACTTTCACATCATCTTTGTACAAATATGTCTGGATCTGGACTAACGTGTGCCGTAATCGGATGTCACAATAACAGCAGAACGCTTCAAAATGTGGAAAAAGAGCGTATGTGCGCTTCATAGTCCACAGTTTAAAGAGGATTGTCCTTGTTGTGTGCCCTACGGTGTAAACCGCTTCCCCGGCCGTGCTGAGGATGAAGACATTCGCAAGATATGGATTAAAAAACGTACACCGAAAGGACTTTGCCCCCAAACAAGTATTCAATGGTATGTATTTTTATTTCTAGGTGGTTAGTGTAGTTAAGTAGGCCTATTGTAAGCCAGTGTCTATGTAACATAAACTGGTGGCAACAATTATTTAGCTTGGCTAGCTAACGCTAGTTACGATTATTTAGCATTCTTTCATTAATACCTAAGTTTCCCCAGGAGTGGGAAGAGCACCATGAGCCCCATGGTTATCTGTTCTGTGTGTCATGGTACATTTGTGTGCTTATTTTCGATTATTTGTGTACGTGTGTGCCCTTTGAAATGAAAATGTGACCCTGGCAACTTAGCTAATTCTTTTGTTATGCTAGCGGAGTTTTGGCAAGGCTAGCCAGGTTACACTGACTTTAATAAGAAGTCAGGCTAGGTTTTGGTAGCATCATGAGCCCCATGGTTATCTGTGCTGTGTGCCATGGTACATTTGTGTGATTATTTACGATTATTTGTGTATGTGTGCCCTTTGAAATGGAAATGTGACCCTGGCAATTTAGCTAATTCTTTTGTTATGCTAGCGGAGTTTTGGCAAAGCTAGCCAGGTCGTGTGACTGACTTCAATAAGTCAGGCTAGGTTTTGGTAGCTTTTGTTTTGTCCATAACCTAGCCCAATTTTATTTTCATCTCTTAAATCGACCACCATGTCTGTATTTGTAATAATGTTTGGCATTTTATTGGAAATAAAGTGGCGGGGACAAGATAGGTTAATCTCAAAAGTGGTAGTGTCTGTGAGAATGACTGCAGCCATGGCAAAGATAATTTTCTGTTTCATGTGTAACAGTCAATTATATTTTTTATCGCATCTTATCCCACCCTCCTTAGGTGTGTGGAGTACACTTCCCTGACGGCAGACCAACGCAGGAACACCCATATCCCATAATATGGGATATGAATATAGTGTAAGTTTACATGTATTTAACAAATAACTTCAGTGCTTTTTTCTTAATTACCTTAACCATATGTTGTTAAAGTACTTTTGGAGCGATTTGCCTCCAGACGTTAGACTCTCTCCCATCTGCCACTACTTTTTAATCTAGGCTAAAAAAAAAAAAACTTCGTTCTTGACTCTTAGTTGTTATGCTTTCTCTCCTTAAGGCACTGCTTTTATGTAACTAAATTGCCTTTCAACACTTGTGTCTTATTATTCCATGCAAGAGTCTACATCTGCTAATTGTAATATAATGCAATGTGAAGTGACATTTAAAGTGTTCTGTAGGACAGTGGCGTTGTAATTAACTGTTTTAAAAGCTGTTGGTGTTTTTTGTTCCTTCTCATATTTATTCTCAGAAAGCACCATCATGTGGAAGACCACCCACAAAGAGGAGATGTCTCCAGCCCCCAACAGAGAGACCATGTGATGAGCCTCCTGTGACAAATTCTGATACCGAAGTAGGGCATAGCTTGGAGGATAGTCTGTCTCCACACCAATGTGATGTTGGCACTCAGTGGCCAGAGCGTAGTGATCATGATTATTGTTCGATGAAGTCAACAAAAGATGCAAGCACACAAACAGATCCTACACCATCACTGTCAGCTCATGACATGGATGATAAAGTGTCAAAATTTTACATTGGACTAGACATCATCAGCTTTTGGCAACTTTTGAACACCATCATTGGCTTTCTTCCACAGTCGAAGACGTTCAAATTAACAGTCCATGAACAGCTACTGCTGGTCCTAATGAGGCTTCGGCTTGGCTTAATGTTCACAGATTTGGGATCAGCAGAACTACAGCCTGTGATATGTTCGCAATGTGGAGAGCAACACTTTCCCAAGGGAAAATCTTTTTTTTGGCTCCCTCGAGACACTCTGAATAGAGTAAGACCCTCAAGTTTTCTTGAACACTATCCCAATGCAACATGCATCATAGATTGCACTGAAATATTTGTCCAAAGACCGAAGAACTTGGGGAAAAGAGCAAAAACATACAGCAACTATAAGCATCACAACACCTGCAAAGTCCTCTATTGCATAGCCCCCCAATGGTTTTGTGATGTATTGTGTCAAAACTGTTTGGTGCCAGAGCTAGTGACATTTTTATCACAAAAAACTGTGGATTTCTGTCACATTTGATTTTTGGTGATCAGATTTTGACAGACCGGGGATTCACAATTGGAGATGTTCTTCCTCCAGGAGTGACATTGGCTATTCCAGCACTTACACGTGGATGTACACAACTATCAGAACATGAAGTCACAAGAATTGTACTGTATTTTTTTGCATTGTACTGTAGGCCTACATCAAACTCAACCCCAGAGCACACATTCAGAAGTTGCTGAAACTCAACAGTGCCGGGGGACATGGGCCTAATAACCAGATCATCAAATGGTTGAAAACGGTGCATGTGTTTTATTGTCTGTGTCTAAATCTCGTCATACATCCAGTGTGTTTTGTTTTTTTTAACAGACGTGTTTTCACAATGACACTCTGAGAATTTACTTTTGAACAAAGTGTCTTGTGTATAAAATGGTGTGCAGACAGCCGGAGTGTGTGTGTTGCGTAAAGGAGCAAGTGCTTTGCAAAGATACCAGCTGAAAGTGTAATGCTTGACTTTTGATTAAGGTAAAGCAGCATGTGTTTAAGTTATAGTACCAACAACTGAACAATATGCTACTTTGGTTTAAGCATCGGCCTATTGTGTTTAAGCAGTAGCCTAGGCAAAAACTGTAACAAAGTAAAAACAAAACAAAGAAAATATAACTGGCGAATGAATTAAGAACCTGAATTTTCACCAGCATTTGACCGGTTGTTAATTTAAAACAGGCATGCATATATATCTATATCTATCTTTAGAACATAGGCCTACGTTAACAACAGGGAATCTTTATCTTTTCAGGTCAAGGTGGCCTAAGGTGCTGGGGGAAACTCTCTCTCTAGGCTAGGCCTAATCAGAAAGCAAGGTGTGTGTGTGTGTGTGTGTTTTTTTTTAAACCTGTCATTAAAGGGACACTGCAAGATTTATAGTTGTTTATTTCCAGAATTCATGCTACTCATTCACTAATGTTACATTTTTCATGAATATTTACCACCACCATCAAATTCTAAGTATTCATTATGACTGGAAAAATTGCACTTTTCATACATACAAAGGGGGATCTCCTCCATCATGGTCTGCCATTTTGAATTTCCAGAAATAGCCATTTTTAGCTGCAAAAATGACTGTACTTGGGCCATAACAGAAAATCTGAGTTTATTATTTAGTAAACTTTCATGAAATATACTTTCATCAAATTTGGCAATAGGCAACCCAGTTACAATGAGCAGTATAGTTGCAGTACCCTTTTTGATGAGTGGAGGTGCAAAACGCACACCAGAAACAGAGGTGCTGGCAACCAGAAAAAGCAATTGTAGAAGGAGAGAGGTGCCGCACACTCACAAGTTAAATAAACAGTTTTTTAATGTGACACACCCTTTTTGACCATTTCCTGCAGTGTCCCTCTAACTGATAAAATAAAGCCTTGTTGGCCTCAACATGTCATTAATTTCACCATGTAAATTGTGCCTTGCAAGAACTGATATTTTGAGGCAGTGTTAAGACAGTGGGTTGCACCAGCTGATTGCTTAGGCTACTTAACCACAGCCCTTTTAGAAGACATCACCTCCCGTCCTCTCCTTGTGGTAGCGTCTCCAGCAATAAGTAAGGATTTGGCGCCCCTTAGTGGCAAGCTGTGCACCCAGCGATGAACAAACAGACTGCAAAACTCAGACAATCGCATATTATGTGGCAGAGGTAATGATAAAATGATGTCTGGTATAGTCAGGAGGTAAGCTTAATGAAAAAAGCCAGTATAACATTTCCCAATCAATATATGGGGGATAATGATTAATTAAATTGAATGTGTGACAGTGGCACCAGCTCTCTGTTAAGACTGGACACCACAGGTCAGCTCCTGTGTCTATTCCACAACACACTACAGCAAGATTTTACATTACATTACATTTCACTTAGCTGACGCTTTCATTTGTTCAAAGCGACTTACAACTATTATTTTTCAGGATATTGGTTACAGTCCCTGGAGCAATGTGGGGTTAGGTGCCTTGCTCAAGGGCACTTCAGCCATGGATGGAGGTGTAGGGAGAGGTCGTGGGGGATTCGAACCGGCAACCCCTAGATTGAAAGACCAACTCTCTAACCACTAGGCCATGGCTGCCCAGATTTCTCACAAAGAGCTGCATTGAAATGACATTAAGAACATTAGTAATTAATAACAAGTTGCCTGGTAAAAAAACACACCAGCAAGAGTCATTTAGTGTATTGAGCACAAGTAGCTAGGTTGTTTTTCAGTTCAGCACATATAAAAAAACACCATCGAGTAAGCACACAGTATTGAACTATATTACATTCACTATCTGTATGCATTTTAATAACTGTGTAAATAAACAATTCAAAACCGCTAAGGTTAATTCATTTTCCTTTAGCACTTAAGCCTACAGTATACAGTATGTCATACCTTTGTCAGGTGCACTGATTCTCATTGATATGATGAGATTAGATAAAACTTTATTGTCTGTTACAACCATGAAACAGAAAATTGTCTTTGGCGTGACTTCAGTGATTCTCACAGACATTAGACAAGGCTTGACCAAAAAAAAAAAAAAAAAAAGACGACCACACAATACATTCATGCTGCAGCTGGACAGTTCATATCTTGTTCAGTATGGTCACAGCTGAGGGGATGAAGGATTTCTTGAAAGATGATTGATATATATACATATAACTGAACCAAGTGTTTCTGCACCGTATTGAACAATAATCCTCTCAACATTAATCCAAGTCTCTCTGTTGGGGGCTGGAGACATCTCCTCTTCGGGGGTGGTCTTCCACATGATAGTGCTTTCTGAGAATAAATATAAGAAGGAACAAAAAACACCAACAGCTTTTAAAACAGTTAATTACAACGCCACTGTCCTACAGAACACTTTAAATCTCACTTCACATTGCCTTATATTACAATTAGCAGATGTAGACTCTTGCATGGAATAATAAGACACAAGTGTTGAAAGGCAATTTAGGTACATAAAAGCAGTGCCTAAAGGAGAGAAAGCATAACAACTAAGAGTCAAGAACTAAGTTAAGAAAATGTGTGTGTGTTTTCTTTTTAAGCCTAGATTAAAAAGTAGTGGCAGATGGGAGAGTCTCTAACGTCTGGAGGCAAATCGCTCCAAAAGTACTTTAATAACAGGGTTAAGGTAATTACGAAAAAAAGCACTAAGTTATTTGTTATATACATGTAAACTTACACTATATTCATATCCCATATTAAATATGGGATATGGGTGTTCCTGCGTTGGTCTGCCGTCAGGGAAGTATACTCCACACACCTAAGGAGGATGGGAATAAGATGAGATAAAAACAAATATGCTTGACTGTTACACATGAAACAGAAAATTATCTTTGCCATGGCTGCAGTCATTCTCACAGACATTAGACAAAATACAGGACAAAGCAAGACATGTACACTGAGGTTGGATAGCGAAAATTATCTTTTGTTGAGGAAGGGTTACAGACATGGGTGTAATTTTCAGTCTGGGTGTTGGGGGACATGTCCATAGGCCTACCACTTTTGAGATTAACCTAGCTTGTCCCCGCCACTTTATTTCCAATAAAATGCCAAACATTATTACAAATACAGACATGGTGGTCGATTTAAGAGATGAAAATAAAATTGGGCTAGGTTATGGACAAAACAAAAGCTACCAAAACCTAGCCTGACTTATTGAAGTCAGTCACACGACCTGGCTAGCTTTGCCAAAACTCCGCTAGCATAGCAAAAGAATTAGCTAAATTGCCAGGGTCACATTTCCATTTCAAAGGGCACACATACACAAATAATCGTAAATAATCACACAAATGTACCATGGCACACAGCACAGATAACCATGGGGCTCATGATGCTACCAAAACCTAGCCTGACTTCTTATTAAAGTCAGTGTAACCTGGCTAGCCTTGCCAAAACTCCGCTAGCATAACAAAAGAATTAGCTAAGTTGCCAGGGTCACATTTTCATTTCAAAGGGCACACACGTACACAAATAATCGAAAATAAGCACACAAATGTACCATGACACACAGAACAGATAACCATGGGGCTCATGGTGCTCTTCCCACTCCTGGGGAAACTTAGGTATTAATGAAAGAA
>NC_085859.1:41080392-41085392 GCF_034702125.1 Engraulis encrasicolus | reverse complement strand
TCCTTTGGGGTGAAGGACATGGAAATACAAGCACTAGACGCTGTGCATTGTAAACAGTAGCCAACTCATATTTTGGCGAGCTAATGTCATGCTCAGCCGTCACTTCCAGTGAAGGCACAGTGCATAGTGCTAAAATTTTTCCACGACACTATGCACTAAAGACCTCAGTGCACTGTGTGCACTGTGCATTGACTGTCAGTGCACTGACAAAAGTGCATCATTTTAGACATAGCCCATGAGTGCGTCTTAATATGTGACCTTGCCTCCTCCACTTGCGCTTGTCTCCTCGCCCCGCCTCCTGGCCCCTCCTCCGTGGAGAAAACGATAAAGTTTTCCAGCTGTCAGCCTAGCCACAACAACTTTTGAGGGACTGTTTTTCATTCACCATAACAATTGCAAAGGAGAAAAAGACTCTACAATTGAGCTTTTGCAAGATATTGAAATATAATGCTGTTGTCAGTGATGTCATCATGACGAGAAGCGAGTGGAGGAGGCAAGGTCCCATATTAAGATGTACTCCTAGTCTCATCACCATCATGGCTTCATCATGGCACCTCCTGGTTTTGTGTGTTTCTGCCGCAGCTGGGCAGTCATGATGAGGGAGCATCCACATTAACACTAGGGGTGTAAATAATAATCGAAATGTATATATGCATCGATTCTACGACCGACGATTTAATCGAATCGTTTTGTATGGTGGGGCATTCTTAAGTATCGAAAATAATTTAATCGCTGGTCCCTGTCCAATGCCCTAGCTCCATAACATAATAGAAGTGGAAAAGTAATTAGAAAAAATCGAATCGAACTATCGTGGGGAATTCTTAAGTATCGAAAATAATCGAATCCCTGCTTTAAGAAATCGATACCGTATCGTATCGTCATAGAGGCACTGATTTACACGGCCAATTAACACAGGGCCACCTGTTCTCACCCTCTTCCTCCTCCTGCTGCTGCCTCTCACCCTCTGGTGCTGGAGATGTGCTGCTCTATAAACCCAGTCAACCTTATAGTACATTATGTGATCTTACCATCATGTTCATCATGTCCCTACGAGTTCATTTGGCTCGCTTTACTCGTACTTCTTTCATCGCATTGTCATTGTCAGTCATTGCCTACTTCTTTTCCAGTAACATTCTTTTTTTTACATTATGTCTGTGTTACGCATCACCCCAATTGTCTGCCTCTCTTGCATACATACTGTACATGCATTATTTCTCACAACGCCTGTATCTTCTGGAATCTTCTATCCGTTTCTTCATAGTCGGTTCTTCATCTTAAGCTGGCTAAGGTCCATCCATCTTCCTTCCTATTCACTCACCTGTGTTGACTTCACTGCACTCCTCTCTGGCCCGCCCTCCACTCTTCCTATTTTTTTTTACGTCATTTGCATGTTCTGGACTTCTATTATCCATCTTGTCTTTGTATACATCCATTCATCCATTCATCGACCCTACCCCTAATTCACACCCGTTTGTTGCCCTCTCTCCTCTCCTCTCCTCTCCTCTCCTCTCCTCTCCTCTCCTCTCCTCTCCTCTCTGGCCCTCCACCATTCCTCCTCCTCTTCCTCCTCTCCTCTCTTCTCCTCTCTGGCCCTCCACCACTGCTCCTCCTCCTCCCCTCTCCTCTCCTCTCTGGCCCTCCTCCACTCCTCCTCCTCCTCCTCTCCTCTCCTCTCCTCTCTGGCCCTCCACCACTCCTCCTCCTCCTCCTCCTCCTCCTCTTCTCCTCTCCTCTCCTGAGCGCGGCCCCCTTGTTCCCCCCTGATATGCTGCCTGGCCTGGCCTGGTGTACTGTTGTGTCATTGAGGAGGGCCGAGCCGAGCCGAGCCTCTCCATGCTTGCCTCTTTGGTCGCGGGTTGAATGCAGAGCTGCATGAACTTAATGCATGACGAGATGTGGCTGTAAACTTGTAACAGGCAACGCTCGTGGAAAGTCCTGTGCATGGTGGACGAATGCTCTCTAACCCACACAAAAAATGCTCACTGTCCTGAATAAGGCAAAGGGGTTCAGTAGGAGACAAATGGATTTCTGTAAGCCCCCTGTGCTTACAGAGGTGAGATGTTCACAGTAGGTGTAATGTGTGAAAAAAAACACATGCTTTTGGAAATGTAAAAATTCACACTAGGCTGTGTTTTGCAATGTGCTAGACCATGTGCCAGGCTAGGTACTTGAATTTAGTCTGTCCACACACAGAGACATTACAGATATGTTTCATAACAGCGATACTCACCCTTTAACCTGGATCTCAAACCTAACCCTAACCTTAACACATAACCTGACCAAAACAGTTTTAGCAGACTGCTTCCTATTAGGCTAAGCATTTTCTGCCTGTAGCTCCACCAGGGCTCTAAATGATCTTTTTGTCATCACCAGCCAAAATGACTAATATATGAAGAGTTCAGATGCAAAACCCCCTAACTCCATTTCTGAAGACCTGCACTTCTATATTTTTAGAGAACCCCGTTGTTGGTTTGGTGTACATTCATGTACTTGATAATACATATAAATAGTTATATTACATAAATAATATAACAAAATATGGGATTTTGATAGCTTTGTATTAAATAAAAATGAATTAAGATTATTTTCTGAAAAGGCACTTAGGGGGTTTTGCATCTGAACTCTTCATATGTTCATCAATCTTATTAGCCAAAAACACACTCACTAATGGGTCAAAGTGGCTGGTAAGTTGGTCTTTTCTTCCAGGCAAATTGACATTTCACCAGCCTTTGGTCGGTTGGCTGGTAGAGCCCTGAGCGCAACCTAAATGAAACGTTTCTTGTAAATGGAAGACAAATGGCATTGCTCTTAGACAAATGATGATGATGCTGATATGCTGTGCAATTGACAGTCACAAAAGGCAGATTTTCCCGTTCCGTGGGCACCTCATTTGAAGCATTAAAAAAAGCTGTTAAACACTAGGAAAACAGGCCCTGGCCGCCGTTAGCAACCTGTCTTGAGATAAAGACAGACCCAGGGCCGGTTCTAGTCAATTTTGTGCCCTAGACGAGCACCTCTCTTTGCTTTAGGCGGAATTAGAAATTGACATGTGTAAACATAGTGTCATACATCTGATCGAGCACAGTTGATCTACTACCTACTTAGTATGTACTCATTAATAATTAATGATATTTGTCGTTTTAATTCTGTGGGACTTGGCGCCCCCAAGACATTTGGCGCCCTAGGCGACCACTTGGTCTGCCTATGCCTACTGTAGCGCCGGCCCTGGGCAGAACAGTAAATCAGCCTCAGCTGCAGCTCCGGTGGTTGGATGAGGGATGCTGGGAGCGAGTTGGATGTTGAACGGGGGCGGGGAGGCGGGCAGGGGGGTGCGGCAGCCCTGCTGTCAGTGTAGAGACACACGTGCGCTTTGTTTATTTATGGCTTCAGCCTTCACTGGCTGCAATCAAATATTCATAGCCACAGCAGCACAGCTCAGCCCAACAGCGCACTCTCAGCTCGCTGCCCTCAGCGTGGTGGTGTAATGTGGTGCCGCTCCCATTCTGCACCCCCCCCCCCTCTAAATACCCCCACAACCACCACCAGTTGCCCCTACGACAGCTGAGCCTTCTGCATTCCTTTAACAAACCGGGGCTCTGTAGATTTTTTTCCATTGAAAGGATAACCACCATAAAACTCATCTGCTAAGCTAGGCTAAGTTAATTCACTCCCCTGGTCCTGTTAGACAGAGGGTAAAAGGTAATGGTATGTAATAGTAAGCGTATGGTGGAGGTACACCAATGGTATATGGCTACATTTGCATGTCCATGTGTGCTGTACGTACACCCATGCACAAATGTAATCATATACTGTATCATTAAGGTTTTTGGGTATAGATAGATAATACGTCGTAGTCCATTGCTGCTCTGAACCCCTCAGCCTTGTAGGGCAAGCTCTTCTTGCAGGAGATTGTTGCTAAAGTTCTCGGTTGACCTCTGACCTTTGTAACCTGCTAATATCTTCCTCTCCCCCTACTTCTCTGTGCTTCTGTAATTGTGCCAAGGTAAGGAGAACCCCCTCCTGACACTCCTGACCCCCAGTCACATTGCCATGCATGGTGGATGAATACGTACATGCTTTTTATATGATATTGTTTGAAAATTACAGAAGAAACGCAACACTACTACAATTACGGTAAAGGTTTTAATGTGAAAGCAGGCGTTTTGGTCAGTCAGACCGGAAAGTCAGCTTTCACATTAAAACCTTGACCGTAATTGTAGCAGTGTTGCGCTTCTTGTATAATTTTCAAGTGATTTCCATTGAGATAGCTGCACCTGCAAACAAAGATTCAAGGTGTGCAGGCCAGCTGTTTGGTTGACACTACATGTGTGGAAAGGGATTGATGATGTGACAAATGCATGAAATATGTATAACGATTTATTTGTAGACTCTTGTATTAATCTGCAGGCTGTTGAAAGTATATGGTATATTATTAACCTGTTGACCAGCACATGATTGTTTTCTTGTGTTTAGAGATGACATCAAAATCGATTCCTTATTTATAGTGAAGAGAGCACAAATGGTGCCAGACAAAGTACCAAATGAGCTTTGCCCTGTTCTTGCTGACACTATTCCTATTTTAGTTGAAGAGAAACGCACTTAAGTAGTATCTCTAGACCCGACACCTATTACTTTGCTAACAACGCTAGCGACGCTAAATGCAACATTTTCCAAAGTGTTTATGAATCATTTTCATACTGCAAGTGGTCAACTCATTGGCTTGGTTTGAACTAATGTATTTTTTTTCGCACACCTCTGCTGGCATTAGATATTGTGTAAGATAGCCATATGGTCGGTGTGCGACAGCTTTTTCTAAATTGTCTAACTCATTGCCAGCTATGTTCAAAACAAAAAATCCAATGCTACCATGACTTTTTCAGTGTTTTTTCAACCCACAGAGTTGTATGTAACAACACTCCTACCAAAATACAGATCGCACTCTTTTCTGACATAAGTGGAAAGAAATGTTTGCTTGTAACTCTTTCCGGTCTTTAAATGAC
>NC_085859.1:41062892-41065392 GCF_034702125.1 Engraulis encrasicolus | reverse complement strand
GGTGTGTGTGTGTGTGTGTGTGTGTGTGTGTGTGTTTGTGTTGTTTGTGTGTGTTTGTGTGTGTGTATATGTATGTGCATATGTGCGCGTCTGTGCGTGCGTGTGTGTGTGTGTGTGATGAGTCATGAGCGGCCGGGTGGCGAGCGGAGCCTGTTATCAAGTTAGCCTGCGGGAGAGAGCGCGCTCAAAATAACCAGCTCCCCATATCCTGCTCTCAGGGGCTTTCACAGGTGCGCTGAAGTATGACGGGGGTTTCACAGGTGTGTGTGTGTAGATGTGTGTGAGGGTTTTGGGTTGTGGCGGTTGTGTGCGTGCGTGTGTGCATGAGTGTGTGTGTGTGTGCGTGGGACTTGAGTGCACAGACAGATTTCTGTACACTTCTGCTCACCGTGTGAAGAGTCTACCTGCAGTACCGCATACTGTATACTGATGCAGTGCAAACAGTCTGATGAAGGGAAGCCTGCTCTACTGTACAGCACCATGCTGAGCAAGGGAAGAGCAGCAACATACAAACATGCGCGCACACACAGACACACACACACACACACACACACACACACACACACACACACACACACACACACACACACACACACACACACACACACACACACCTACACGCCTACACGCCTATACACACACACACACACACACAAACTGACGCACACGCATGTGCACGCACGCACGCACACACACACACACAAACACACACACCTACACACACACAAACAGTCTGATGGACAGTGTGCGCTGCGCTGTGCCGAGCAAGCAAGGGGCAAAACAGCAACAGCACATTAGGCACTTGGTTGGCACCTGTGCTTAACCGGGGTCGCGACTCTGCTGTTAAAAATAAGCATCATTACGGTACATGGCTGAGCCATAAGTCACCCGCATGGCACAGCAGAGTGTCGGGAGGATCACGTATTACACAGGACATACTGATGAGCATCGTCATGCCCCATGCCCTTTGACCAAAAGGCTAGGTGCCATTTAGCCTTAATAAGGTTTAATAACGCTTTTAAAGGAACAGTCCACCCGTTTTTGATGTTCACATATTTGCAGTATTTCCAAGCATTATTCGTGAGTGTGCGTACCATTTTCTTCTCAGTGTTTTCAGTACTTAGATTTATTGGATCACAATTATTAGCATAGCTTAGCATTATCACTAGAAGTAAATGGGAACATTAGCATCATGGGTGACCAATAAGTCACTCGCGTGGCACAGAGTGTCGGGAGGATCACTCATTACAGGGCATACTGAAGAGTATCTCCATGGCCCATGCCCTTTGACCAAAAGCTGGGTGACATTAAGTCTTAGTATGCGTTAATAAGGTTTAATAACGCTTTAAATAGCACTATTAGCTAGCGGTGTAAATCACAGCCTCCATGACGATACGATGCAGTATCAATTTCTTAAAGCAGGGATTTGATTATTTTCGATACTTAAGAATACTTAAGAATTCCCCACGATGCAAAACGATTTGATTCATAGCTTTTCCACTTCTATTATGTTATGGAGCTAGGGCATTGGAAGGGGCCAGCGATTCGGTTATTTTCTATACTTAAGAATGCCCCACGATACGATACGATTTGATGAAATCGTGGCCCGTGGGATCGATGCATCGATTTATTTTTATTTGCACCCCTACTATTAACATTTAATATCACCTAAGTGTCCCTACATGTTCGTGAAAGGTAAGGTAAATATCATTATACCTGAAGCTGTGAATGATGAGTGGTGAGGTCAGTTTCCAGCTTTGGCGGGGGAGTGTTGTTACACACGAGTGTCACACAACTACACACACAAGTGAGATATTTCTATTACCTATCTTTGGGTAGGTACAGTACCGGCCTAGGATCTGTAACACACACACGCACACGCACGCATGCACACACGCACGCACGCACGCCACACACACACACACACACACATACACACACACACACACACACATACAGGCATGCGCGCGTGCACAAACACACACACACACACACACACACACACACACACACGTACACACACATACACACACACACACACTCTGACACACATACACACAGCACATCATTGGACACTGGTCTGATAGACGACCCAGCAATGGTTGGAATCACAGCTGCTGCCACATATATACATCTATAGTAACACATGCAGCAATATATCAGCATATTTTTAGGATCCATCATACTTGCCTGTACACTGTGCCCATGTGTGTGTGTGTGTGTGTGTGTGTGTGTGTGTGTGTGTGTGTGTGTGTGTGTGTGTGTGTGTGTGTGTGTGTGTGTGTGTGTGTGTGTGTGTGTGTGTGTGTGTGTGTGTGTGTGTGTAGGTGCATGTACAGTACAGTACATTATGGTAGTGTGCCCGTGTGTGTGTGTGTGTGTGTGTGTGTGTGTGTGTGTGTGTGTGTGTGTGTGTGTGTGTGTGTGTGTGTGTGTGTGTGTGCATTCACATGCACACGTGTGTATGTGAATGTCAGGAAAGAGTTAGGCCCTTACTGCC
>NC_085859.1:41040392-41057892 GCF_034702125.1 Engraulis encrasicolus | reverse complement strand
GTGTGTGTGTGAGTGTGTGTAAACGTGTGTGTGTGTGCGCGCGTGTGTGGGTGTTTGTATGCGTTAGTGCGTGTGTGTGCGTGTGTTTCCACATACAGTACATGTGTGCATCCTGTCTCCCCTGCACTTCACTCCACTAATACTCTTGGTCTGTGTGTCAAGTTTAGATCTCCTGGATGGCCGTGTCGTTATCTGGATAATATGCATGACTGCTCCTGTCAGCATGATGTGTGTGTGTGTGTGTGTGTGTGTGTGTGTGTGTGTGTGTGTGTGTGTGTGTGTGTGTGTGTGTGTGTGTGTGTGTGTGTGTGTGTGTGTGTGTGTGTGTGTGTGTGTGTATGTGTGTGTGTGTGTGTGTGTACGTGTGTGTGTGTGTATGTATGTGAGTGTGCGTGTGGTGCGTGGGCGTGTGTCTTTCTGTGTTAAGATTGACTTGTAGTCATGGGCTTTTGTGCCATCTCTTCTGCACACACACACACACACACACACACACACACACACACACACACACACACACACACACACACACACACACACACACACACACACACACACACACACACACACACACACACACACACACTCACTCACTCACACACGCACACCTCTGCATACAAATCCCATACAGGAAAATACACTCTCCCTCCATACTCTCCCTCTCACATGTTGTAAGACGTATTGGGATTGAGTAGGGGGAAATCCATTGGGATGAGGAGTCGTAGCGCATTGCTAGAGGCCCTGTGTTATGTCACAGTAGTGTAGTACTATGGTTGTTAACTTGAATGACTATTCCAATGTGCCACAGGAGGTACAGAGTGCATTAAGGTGTTAACATGGGCAAACAGGAACATGGCAGTACTGTACATATGCCTCTCGTATAGGCTGGTGAACTAACAGCATTCACCTGTATAGTAGAATGAGGGAAAAAAAACAAAATAGTCAAACATATTGCAGTAAAAGGCAATGGCGTCAGACTATATTTCCTGCTAGGAATCAGTAAGCTAGTCCATTTAAATTCTAATGGATGCACATATGAGTGCTTGTGTGTATGTGTGCAATGCATGTGTGTTTTTTTATGCATGCTCTCGTCCATGGCTTGAGTTTAAAATGGCAAGAGTGTGGTGATGCCATAAAGATCGGCTTCATACCTCACCTCATGTTCCTGTTAGGTGTTTGCCTAGAGAAGTGTGGAGAGGGGTTTGGAAATAAAGTCACCCGACCATCTCAGAAGTGGAGGATTTTTTTCTGCTTTCTGTTGTTTTTCGGTAGAGCGGTGACAAAGTAACGTTTTGATGTTGCGTTGTGGTGGTCGTGTTGAAACATTAGTTTGGCACTACTCTAAATAAAAGCATAAAATGATCTACCGCATCTGATGCTCCGGTGACTTTATTTCCTACTTTGTTAGAACACAGTCTTTTCCCATGATGCATCAGAAAGTAATGAAGCAGGAGGATGGGTGACTTTTCTAAGTGTGTAGAGGTTAGAGGCTCCGAGGGCAGTTCAGGGGCAGGAGACTCTGTTCTAATGCCCCACCTCCCTCCTTTCACTATTGGTTTTGGGCTTTGCTCTGCGGCTATCTGCTGCCATGGGCAACAGTGCCTCCTTGTGGTGGCAGGCCGCAGGTGCAGCTTGGCAGAGCTGTAGTAGAGTGTGTTTACGTAATGCCTCCGGCAGGGTTATTGCAGGTAGACGTGAGGGAGCTTTCTAATCAGCCTGTGTGTGTGTGTCTGTGTGTGTCTGTGTCTGTGTCTGTGTGCTCGTATGTAGGCATGCGTATGTGTGCACGTGTCTGTCTGTGAACAGAACACGATTACATTTGTGTGTCTGTGCGTGCGTGTGTGTGCATGCCAGTGCGTAACCACACATGTACAGTACATACCCATACAAACACTTCTCTTGGTATCTCTTCCTACTGTATCTTTTTTATTTTTTTGTTTTTTTGGGAGGGAGCTTCTTTGCCTTTATTTTTGATGGGACAGTAGAGGAGAGTCAGGAAATGCGTGGGTAGAGAGAGATGGGGCAGGATTGGCAAATGCCCCGGGCCGGAATCAAATCCTGGTCGCCGGCGTAGTAACCCAGTGTCCTGCCGTTAGGCCACAGCAGGGCATTGTTGTCCCAAGGTTTCTACTACTTGCAAAAAAACCATTCTGTCAAGCCTTCCCATCTGTCTCGCCTTAACATTTCAGTTTTTTCTTGATCTTTGTCTTTCTCCCTGTCTCTTTCTTGATATCTGTCCCTTTCTCTTTCCCTTTCCTTTTTAATTCTCACACTCACCTTCTTTCTCTTCCTCTTTTCTTTTTTTTAACTCTGTCGCCTGACTTTGTTTTCCTCACTTGTCTCAGTATTCTGTTGTAGTCCCCTAGGTTTTCTCTGTTCTTCCCCCCCCCTCTCTCTTTCTCTCTCTCTCTCTCTCTCTCTTTCTCTTTCACTCTCTCTCTCTCTCTCACTCCCCCCCCCCTCTCTCTCTCTCTCTCTCTCTCTCTTCCTCTCTCTGCCCTGTCTCTATTACCCCCTATTGCTCCCATCTGTTCCTCTCTGTTCGGGCTGTTGAGCAGACATTCTGCCCTCTGGTCTCCCACTCACAGATGTACAGCACAGCCAGTCACAACGAGAGAGAGAGAGAGAGAGAGAGAGAGAGAGAGAGAGAGAGAGAGAGAGAGAGAGAGAGAGAGAGAGAGAGAGAGAGAGAGAGAGAGAGAGAGAGAGAGAGAGAGAGAGAAAAGAGGAGGAGATATGGAGAGAAAGAGAGTATCTGTTGGAGAGAGAGAGTTAAGATAGAGAGAGTCAGAAAGAGAAAGAGAGAGTCAGAAAGAGAAAGAGAGTGTCTGTTGGCGAGAGAGAGAGAGAGAGAGAGTCAGAAAGAGAAAGAGAGTGTCTGTTGGCGAGAGAGAGAGAGAGAGAGAGAGAGAGAGTCAGAAAGAGAAAGAGAGAGAGCCAGAAAGGGAAAGAGAGTGTCTGCTGGCGAGAGAGAGAGAGACAGACAGACAGATAGAGACAGAGAGAGACAGAAAGAGAAAGAGAGTGTCTGTAGGGGAGAGAGAGAGAGAGAGAGAAAGAGGGTGTCTGTTGGTGAGAGAGAGAGAGAGAGAGATAAGAGATGGAGAGAAAGAGGACAAGTCTGGAAGGGACAAGAAAAGAGGAGTTGTCCCAGTTATTATGCTAGTCATTATCCCCCATGATGATTACTGCTGCTACGCTGACGAGAGTGGCCGCCTTGGGAACCGCAAAAACCATTCACGCTCTTATACAACAAGCGCACGTACACACAGGCAGGCACCAACACACAGGCACCAACACACACACTATGCACACATGCACACACACACATACAAGCACATATGCGTGCACTGTACACACACACACACACAAGCACATATGCGTACACACACAGCGTGCACGAACACACAGAAATAGTATGCGGCTGCTCATACCAAATGTTTCTCCATCTTGTGGACACCGATAGGTCGGTAGAGACCACAGACACATGATGGTTTACTATGACAGCAGTAAGATTACAATTTGGATGAAAGCTCTATGTATTGTATGCAGGGCCACTGACAGCTTTGGCTGGGCCCAGGGCAAAGTCACCTGAAAGGGCCCAATGCACATAATGTCATGAGAACCCAATTCTAGGCCCCGTCTGTCCTTTGGGTCTGGGACAACTGTCCCCTTTGTCCCTCTCTGTCGGCTTCCCTGTGTTGTATGTGATGAGAGAAACTTCACGCTCCATCACATCTGACTCACCACAATTACAGTAACAGTAGCAGCTCATTCTGTCTTGGCATTACCTGCCCATGGCAACCTCATAGAGTAGACATAGATGGGCCAGATGCTAATCAAACATGCTCCAATACCATCCACTTCTTTTTTTTAAAATACATTTGAGGGGTTTTTGCCTTTATTTCTACGTTAAACTTCGACTTTTTTTGTACACCTCAGCTGGCAGGTGCGTCGGAGATGGCCCATGGGTCACTCAGCAACAACTTTCGGTACTAGAGCTTGCCTGATGAAGGTCTAGTACCGAAACGTCGTTTATTAAAGAAAGAACAGCGAAATGGTCAGTGTACGGGAGTTTCTTAAAATTGTTGCCTTTATTTCTGACAGGATAGTGGAGGAGAGACAGGAAACGACTGGGGAGAGAGAGACGAGGAAGGATTGGCAAATGACCCGGGCCGGAATCGAACCCGGGTCGCCAGCGTAGTAAACCCAGTGCCCTACCGTTAGGCCACGGCAGGGCCATCATCCACTTCTCTGTTCAGTGAAACATACTCTAGAAAAGCCTTGGTCTGGTACAGTCTGATTTTCATCAGGACTGACCTGTGAATCTTGCTAGTCTTAGATTTAGACATTTTATTTTGTGGTCAGACCCAGATTTTGTGGGGCCTCCCTTGTCTTGAAACTTAAGGTCTCCCCACTACCTAAAGTACTAATATTGAAGCATTGTGCTATTTGGACACATTAGATAGACCATTGAGTGTGAAATAGTTCAGCTGGATGTGAAGTGAGAAATTTCATTCTCTGTAACAAATGGATCATGAGGTGCAAATAATGGTACAGACATCCTGACTCCCAAACGATCAGGGGTTAATTCGGCCTGGGGGAAAGGTGACAAATTAGGCAATCACGGGAAGAAGTCAAACAAATCCCCTTTTGTTATTGACACCTTCCTCAGGTCCTACGAGAAGAAACATAGAACAAAGGACTTCCTGGGGAGGACAGAGCTCTATATAGGGGGAGAGGGTCTGTGACTGGTCAGAGATGTGTTGTTGAGACTTCTGTATGTTTCCTGACATTTTATCTCTCCGGTACCGTTATTAAAAATCTGCAGTGCTTACCAATTGAGTTGCTTGTCGCCTGGAATATTAATTTTTTACTACATTGGTGGCGACGAGGATGGGATTATAAAGGCTTAATTAGACACTCAGGAGGAAGACTTTCAGCTGGACATCAATTGACTTGGCCAACGAGGAGTCCCATTGCTGACTTCACCGGACTGGAGGGCCTTCATCCTGTGTGCCTAAATACTGCCAGAGATCCCAGTATTTATGGCCACAGGCAACTCAAAGGGTGAGTTTAATTCTTACTAAAATGTTGCATGCTTTAGGACATTGTGTATGTATACACTGGCTAGGTTGAAGTGCTTATGATATTCTAAGAGAGCACAACACTTGGCAAAAGTTGTCCGGAAGTGCAGGGTTTCAGAAGGAATTGTCACGTGACAAAGCCAAAAAGAGGATCTTTTTTGGCTCAAATAGGCCTAAGGGAAAGGATTTCCCAAGGAAAAGAGGATCTTTTCCAAGAATGAAAGTAAAAGAGAGAGGATCTCTCCTAATTGAAAAGAGGATCTTTTCATAGTGAAAGAAAAGGAAATGAGAGAGGATCTCTCCAAATTGAAAAGAGGATCTTTTCCAATACCGGTAATTAAAGAGGAAAGAGGATCTTTCCTGACAGAGAATAAGAAAAAAAAAGAGCTCTCAACCTGTATGCATGTGAAGTAGGCCTACTATTGTGATGTCTTGTGGATGGTTGGTTTGAAAAGTGAAAGAAAGTAAAGGAAAAGTTGAGGTAAGGAAGTTTAACTGAAGGTGTGAAGGAGGCACGAGTGATTCCTCTGCAAAAGTTGTTCAGGGCACTGAGTGATTCCTGTTGTGCTCACCGAAATAATTTGGTTGAATAGTTTTTGTCGCAATTTAATATAGGAGACTAGTGATCTCTGTCTTTTGGTAAAATTTGGATGAGAATAACTCAACTTAAGAAAGGTTAAACGGAAAGCATGACAACGACGAAGGTGAATGAAAGTTATATGTTATTGTAATTATTGATCATAATAATAATAATCATACTATATGTTGGCAAGAGGTGGTTGTGCCTGAAACTACTGCTTTTGCGCTAATAAGAATATAAGATAATACGAAATTAAATGATTAAGAATTATTCACTATGGGATTAAATAAGAGTAAATCTGTTAAACTGCCAATGGGTATACATACTGCAGGATGTTTGCAAGACATGTATAGAAAGTATGGAGCCGAATGTGTTGATGAGAGTGTTATACGTAAGTGGCATGGATGGACAAGGGGAACATTCCCTTTGAGTGGAACATTAAGTATAGGAAGGTTACAAGAATGTAGGGCAATAATGGAAAATAACCAGATCCAGTTCGAACAAGAAATATTTGGAAAATGGGAGAAGGAAGCAGATGAAAGGGACCGGAAAAGGAGGCAAACTAGAGGACAGAAAGGAAAAAAGACATGTACTGTTAGTTCAGAGAGTGAGACAGATAAAACTGTGATGTCATATATACAGGAGAATAATAATCAGATAGTTCCAGCTACTACCCCATCCAGCAATGACAATATACAAGTAGATCCAGTAGTAAACCCAGAGCATCGCCTATTTTGTGCTAAGCCTGAGCCCCAGGTCATAGCAGCACTACAGCAGCAGTTTCTAACATTCATATTGACATCCCCCACTGTGTTGTTCCCTCAAACCACTGAGCAGAGAGAACAGAGAGGAGCAAATGGTGAGAAAAGAGGAGCAAATAGTGAGCAGAGAGGGCAGGCTAAAGACACAGGCCTAAGAGAAAACACAGGTAGTCACAAAGGAATGAGGAAGGCTAACACATCATGCCATAAGAAATCCCCTCAATGCTGGAGATGTGGTAATTTAGGACATATTTCGAGAAACTGTAGACAAGTCAGAGGTCAACAGGTCAGTAGCCCACACAGCAGGCTACCAATGCATAGTAATATGTAAACACTACAGCATTTTCAACTACACAAGATTTTAAGGTGGCCAGAAGCATTACCCTCATTAAGAAATAGAGCTTAACATGGATTGTATGCCTTCATTTAGGCACAAAGCTGTTTACGACCCCTGTGACACCTCAAAGCAAGGAGATCAACCCTCCCAGGGTAGGGAAAGTGTCACCTCAGAGCAAAAAGAGAGACATTTATAGGACAGGGAAACTGGAGATTAACCCACCAAAACTACACATAGCCCTATTTATGCATGTCTCCAAATTTTAAGTAAATATTTTTGTGAATAATAACATCAGGGATAGAGAATGTCTTATGGAAAGTGCAGAGCGTACTGATCAGCACCATTTTAGGAAAGGCACAGAATTATCAAACTGGAGACAATTTGACAATGAGGTTCAGTAAGTGTAGTTATGGTTAAAGTCACAGAGACTAATTAATTACTTTGCAATCATAAGAGATATGAGTATAGGCCTAGGTCCTACATATATGTTCTGCGAACAGTTAACCCAGACTAATAGAATATGAATTTATTTCGGTACTGTTTACAACTATACTCTCAGCATCAAAAAGAAGGGAATTTCAGTGCACATGGGAAGACAGCCTGGTTTCAGGATACCAGGAATAGGAATATTCAGACTAGGAGAAGTGCCATAAACATGCATGATATAGTTATCTAGTTTCTGTCCTTAGGAATTTCATGGCAAAACTTCATGTGACTAGATGAGAAATTTGGACTTGGTAGAATTGTGATAATGAATATAAAACGGTGATTGCCCAATGAAAAATGATATGTTAATGGATAAAAGATGTTGTGTTGGTTTACCTGGACTATTTAGTTGCAACTTTATCACCTAAGGGGTGAGTAGAGGACACAGACTCAATCTTGGCAACATAGGATCGTAGATGCATTGTGTATCAGATAATGAAGGATAAAAATCTGCTCATCCACAACCAAGGATAGAGCAGAATGGGATTATTTGGTCTGGTGAAATCCAAACGAAACCTGACTGACGACGAAGACGATGACTGACTTTGTGTGACTGAGTGTGAAAGTGTGAGTGTGAAAAAGTGTGAAAGAATAAATGGCCATATTAGGAAAATATGAAAGATAGGTAGTCATCAGTTGGACTCAGTTTCTAAAAGCATGTTGCATGAATTTTCTTTCTGAAATTCGAGACTAACATTGGAATGCTGAATCCTTTAACCCAAACTAATTTTAAACACCCCACCCCAACTTGCTTGATAAAAGTGCTTTTCTATATAACACCTGAATTCTTTCTATACCTTTGCTACACTGAGTCCAACTGTATGAGATGGAAAAAAAGAGCTTTGAACATTACTTGAAAGATAAAGAAAACACATGAGGTGTGTAAAATAACCATTTGGTCCATGACCAGAGGTGTCGTAAATGCAGTGGCTCAAGAGGATATAGGCCGTAAACAACTTGGCAAGCCACAGATCGGATGAGAGACAGCAATTTACATGGCACATATATGAGCCATGTAAAAAGGGGGGTTATAAAGGAGTTGAAAAGGAAAAAAAAAAAATATATATATATAAAGGGAAAAAAAAGATCAATTAAATGTTTATTTTCAAACCGAATTACTTAGCTTAGACATTAGTAGGGACAGAGAAAAAATAAATAAATCTGATTTAAAAGGTAAACTTTGAAACTGCTGGAACATTTACAATGGGTTGATGTGATTTGAATCAGGTAAGCAAATGGGAAACGTTAAAAACACTGTATTATTACAAATTGTGTTGTAGGTCTGTTGAGCTTGAGAATTTATCTAGAAGAATGAATAAATGTGAAATAAATGTTGTGTTCAATGACAATAAGTAAAGAGATTAGAGAAAGCAGACCTTAGAATATGTAACTGATTTAGAAGTGATAGGGATAAATATGGTGCAGCTACATAAATAATGATAACAATAAGAAGAATAAGAATAAGCAAAATAAAATAAAAAGGCCATAAGTAATGTGCAAAGAATTGGTATTAGAAAAAATATTATTTGCGAGGAATTGATACTGCTGTTTCTGTGTACTAACAGATGAAGACCCCCACTGGCGACCCAAGACCAGGCTTTCAAGAAATTCCACGACACTCAGAAGGATGGCAGGATGTGACCAGCAATGCTGTCAGAGATGTCAACAGAAGAGAGGCCTTGGATCCATTCATCATGTAGGGAACAGGACAAGCTAAGCAGAGCCATCTACAACGGTCAGAGGGTGGAGTCATCACTGGAGCAGGCGGCATCGGTTCTGATGAATAACCTCTGCCTCCATTCTCAAAGGGGGGCCTTCAAAGAACTAATTACTGCCTGAGGACAACTAGTTGCTGAGAGACAAGGGAAGTGGACAAGCAAATTCTGTTCAAATCTACGGTCATATATCTCTACATCTGAGTCACATAGGCAAGGAGTGTGACAAGGAAACAAGCCATTTTTCATCTACACAATCCACATGGAGGACAGAGAAAGAAGGACATGATGGATGGATGGTGAATGATTTACAGGAGCAACAAGAACAGAATGGTTCAGTTGGATTAAGAAAATTGGACATTCAAAAGGCAATGGGAACAAGTGCTATTGCTGAAAACAGTACGCGGAGCATATGGTCAACTCGACTTAGCGCAAATGCCAAATCTTCACAAGTGTCCAAAGTATATACAGTTTGAAATTATCAGGAGAAGTGATGGAAATATCAGGAATGGACACAGAAACAATCAAAGTGCCAGGGAAATCAAGTGTAATTTGTTTGAATGTGACTATAGAGACAGTAAACAACAGTTCAAGGAAAAAAAGTTAGACAGTATACACAGTCAATGTATACTTATACCTTAAAGGCAGAAGATTATTTTAAAGCTCTGGATGAGAGGAAATTATTTCCTCTGGTACAGTATTCCAGTGCAAGTAGCATACATTTTAATTTCCCATTACCTATGGGCATGTATTGGGTTTAAGGAACAAATGCATACACAAAGTGACCTGCCGAGGCAGTAGGAACATATTACATTACAGTAGTTATTACAGCAGTATGGATATCGGATAAAGAACACTGTCAGCATTCTAGTTAACATAACCAACAGACACATAGACAGAAGAGATAAGTAAAATACACCGGGTGGAAGGACAAATGGAACGGACATGTTTTAGCTGACCCATGGTCAAGGCAAGGGGCTACAGTGGACTGGATAGTGTCACTATGGGTGGAGAAGTGTTTTCACAGACTTGTGGTTGGTCAAGGTAGTCCGGTGTTAAAAATATATATTTTTGGTTTAGTAACTTAAGAAATTACATTCACAACATGAAATCTCTATAGGTTCAGGGGACCAAGTCAAGGTGATAGGTGCTTCGTGTCAAGAGGGGTGCCTTAACAATAAAGTACTGGGGGAAACCCTGGGTAGTAGAAGCCTCATAGAAATTAATAAAATGGTCTAGCATACAATAGGCAAGCGTTTGCAAATTAAACGGGGGCATCTGTAGCCTTAGTAAATCAGGAACTAAACGCTAGTAGAAATGAACTTTTATCACACAGACTTGGATTGGATCTATTTTTGGCTGAACAAGGAGGTTTATGCAAAGTAGTAAATACATCATGTTGTTTCTTAGTCCCAAATTATGTCAAGTCAAGTCAAGTCAAGTCAAGTTTTATTGTCAATTTCTTTACATGCACTGGTCATACAAAGAATTTGAAATTGCGTTTCTTGCTCTCCCATGCAGACATAGACTAATCTAGGTAAGGACATAGACAGTATGGCCATAGACAGTGCTCATACAGACATTTAAAACAGAAGACTTGTAGAGAACATACATTAGAGGAGGTATTTTGTTGTGCTTTTTCTAAAAGTCCTTTATAGCGTTCTGACATAGTAATAGTAGCATTTGAAGAGAGTAAATAATTTAAAAGGTTTATCAAATACACCAGCAGCAGTATGTTTGGGTTTAGTGCAGAAAGTATGTGTGTGTGTGTGTGCATGTGTATGTACGATGTCAACAATATATCAGAGTATGTACAAAAAATCTGAAATGCCATGTCAAATCCACCACTACTAACTAGAATAGATGTTATATTTGATGACTTGGCTAATATGTTTGGTAATACGGCAGCTGATATTTTGCTAAAACTTCTGAGAATAGGACTACCTATGCTTGTACCTGTGATAGTGATCATATCAAGGTCAGTTGACAAACTAATTGTGAAGGGAATATTCCATTGTGGCGCGTAGAGCAAAGGTAAAGAATTATGTGACTTTTAGGAACACATGTATGACTGATTATGAGGACACAAATGACTTTCCATTTTACAACACAGAAGTATGAAAAGAGATTACCCTGTTAGTATTACCCGATGATGTAGTTAGTTAAGTAGGTAGATAATGTGCATGTATGAAGTGTTGCCTGATATATTTGTAGTATTACTTTGTAACTGGTCCTCTCTCAGCTGACACAGTCAGAACCGCCTTTTTCAGAAGGGGTTATCGAAGAATTTGTCCCAACCTGTCCGCTCTTTTCCACAAAAATTGGCAGAACAGTGGTTTTTGCTCGGACAAACAGTGGTTTCGCTTCGATCTGAGAGTATGACGCTGTAGCAGATGAAATGTTGTATTCAAAAGTGTTGTGAGCATGAACTCACAAAAGCAGGGAAATGAAGTGAGAAATTTCATTCTCTGTAACAAATGGATCATGAGGTGCAAATAATGGTACAGACATCCTGACTCCCAAACGATCAGGGGTTAATTCGGCCTGGGGGAAAGGTGACAAATTAGGCAATCACGGGAAGAAGTCAAACAAATCCCCTTTTGTTATTGACACCTTCCTCAGGTCCTACGAGAAGAAACATAGAACAAAGGACTTCCTGGGGAGGACAGAGCTCTATATAGGGGGAGAGGGTCTGTGACTGGTCAGAGATGTGTTGTTGAGACTTCTGTATGTTTCCTGACATTTTATCTCTCCGGTACCGTTATTAAAAATCTGCAGTGCTTACCAATTGAGTTGCTTGTCGCCTGGAATATTAATTTTTTTACTACAGATGCATAGTGTGTGCTTGTTGTTGGGGTAAGTTTATTAAAGGACAAGTGCACTGTTTTGGACATGTATCCCCTTCAGAAAAGGGGCTGAAGTCAATTCAGAAAAGGGGCTAAAATGTTCAAAATAGTGCACTTGTGGGAAGATTCAATTGAGAATGTGCACTGTGAGTAGAAACGAGAGTTTCATAGCACCAACTTAATCAAAGATTGTACTGCAGCCGAGCGCTCTATTCTAGAATATTTAGTGTTAATGCATTCCATTGTGTTCTGTATGAAGGTCACTTAGCAGCAGAATAACTGTCGGAACATAATGTCCCCTCCTATTACACTGTCAAGCATAAAGAGCATGATTAAGTGCCCCTGGTGTGAAGTGCCTTAGCTGTAATATCGTGTATAATAAACGGATCTCTCCAGCGTGACATAAAAATGTGTGAAGTTCACGCGGTTATTGTGAACGCCTAATTGAGCTGTTGTTGCACAGAAAACACATCAATGACTGGGGGGAAGAGGCTCAAAGATTGTTGTCTCACATTTGCAACAATTTGTGGCTTGTGAGTGAGTGAGTGAGTGTTGGGGGGGGGGGGGATCCCATTGACAGTATTTGATACTGATTGAGTGTTGTCTGTTTCACAGGAGTCGTCAGACAGCAGCAACGCCACAGTGGAGGATGAGGACATGAAAGGTGAGACCACACACACACACACACACACACACACACACACACACACACACACACACACACACACACACACACACACACACACACACACACACACACACACACACACACACACACACCCAAACCACCCACCGCCACCCACCCCCACACACACACACACACACACACACACACACACACACACACACACACACACACACACACACACACACACACACACACACACACACAAACACAAACCTGCACACACAGAAGATCTGCAGAAGAATGACATACTGTACCATGGTTATTATCATGACCCTCGTTTGAACTGCACGACATGGAGAACAGCCTTTCATAATTGACCTCAACTGAAGAGAGCGCATCATATTATCATTATCATTGCCATGACAATGGGTCAGGTCATCAGAGCCCTTGGCACAGAGGGCAGAATTTAATAGGAGGGCAGACACCCAAGGGCAAAGGCCCTGCCCTCTTTCTCACTCTCTACTGTACTGCAGTGGCTCTTCTCAGGTTCAAGGTTTCTCAGATGGAAGACTACTATTCCACATACGCACGCACGTGCATACACACACACACACACACACACACACACACACACACACACACACACACACACACACACACACACACACACACACACACACACACACACACACACACACACACACAACCCTATCTGAGGATAAAATAAAAAAGACACCATATCCTGATCCTGAACCGGGGTGGTTGGGGTGTTGTGAAGATTGTAAACACATTGAAACCATAAGTGCCTTAAGAAACATCAACAAAACACAATACATACTGTATTTTAATCGTGTGCCATTATTGTCTTGTGCTGTTCTCATTCCTAAAGACCCAGAATTGTGGAGGCGATCATTATTGTAAGCTCAATGAAACGACCTCAATACATGTTTTTCGTCGACCACTACTCTCTTACACTGAACTACCTCAATACATACTACAATGAACTACCTCAAGACATATTAGTCGTGGACCACTACTCTCTTAGGCCGAATCCCATTTCTAATTTCTACCCCTACGCCTACGCCTTCCCCTTGCCCCTCGTCTCTTCAAACGGAGCAGTAAGGCATAGGGCTTGAAACGCAACCCCTATGAATGGAGACACCCCTCCAACAATCACGAAATGACACCCATAGCATTGAAAAAACAACCTCTCTATGGTTATATCAGCAATATTGCTTGTAATTTATTCGCCCTCCGTTTGAACTGTACCCATGGAAAATCTCCGTTTGGAGGGGTAGAAAGCCCCCTCCTGTACGCCTACCCCTCTGTCTTAACGTAAATTGGGACGCCACTACCCCTACAAGTGAAGGTGCAAAACGGAGGGGAAGGGGCAAGGCGTATGACTAAGGGGTGAAATTGGATTCAGACTTATACTGTATTGGAATACTGCAATGTGTAGGGATGCTTCTGTGGCTCGGGTCTGGCTCTCTGCCTCATCTTTTACTTTCATGCCGATTCCAACTATGCTAGGGCCTAGGGGGTGTCCATTTTCTCTTGCACGGACAAACACAATGACACACACACACACACACACACGCACACACACACACATACACACACACACACACACACACACACGCACGCGCGCACACGCACACGCACACACACACACACACACACACAAATGTACTCACAGAGAGACGGACAGATTAGTTGTGCTTATTTTATGCCGCGCCACACCTGCCCATTGTCTTGTGTGTTTCACACCTGGGCTTCATCAGCAGGGAGTGTGAAAGAGCCTGAACCCACAACACAACAGCTGAGACTGCAGAGAGTGGGGCTTGATCCAGGGGTCCTCTTAGGACAGTCAGTGTAGTGGGGAAGCCATTCAAGTAACAAGAGCAGGGTGGGTGGCTTGGGGAATGCTGGAGGAGAGCTTCTGGTTGCAGAAGGGTTGCTCCCAGTTGCTATAGCAACCCCCGCAAAAATGCTCAGCAACCCTAAAGCAACCCCAAACAAACCTGTCTGAAACCCCCAAAAACTGTCTATGTAAATATCTTAACTTTGACTAGCAACACCTCGCATTCATGCAGCAATTGTTCAGCAACCCCAACGAGAAAAAGGTCTGTCTCAGCAGCGAACAGACGGCGTGGGTGGGTTAGGTGGGTACAGGGAAGCCGCCACAGGGGGACAAAGGGGAAGTTGTCCCAGGGAGAGAGGGGGCCCAGAAATGCATTCCCATCACATTATATCATATTAGGTGGGGGGGCCTTTTCAGAAGACTTTGTCCCTGGCCCTGGAAAACCTATCAGTGGCTCCGATGGGTAGGATCAGATCAGGGATCTTTGTTAACCCACAGCTGGCTCTCTGATGAGGCCCATGGTACTGTAGGCCAAGTAAAGGGCACCTTGGGTGTATTTATATCCGGCGCCTGTGGAGGGCCACAGGGTTGAGGCTTAAACCCAGCAGGCAGGGCCCAGTCCCAGTGCAGTCCACTGGGCAACAGTGGTGCACCGACAGGACAGGAGCACAGTAAGACACATTTTACCCTCCGAGACGCACAGGCACAGGACAGGACAGGACAGGACAAGGGGCAATGGTGAGAATTGAGAAAAGGCATGGAGTGAGGTTGGTTGTTTATCATGTGTATTCATTTATTTGTTTGTTTGATTGATTATATTGTTGTTGATGGGAATCTGGTGTGAGCACTGAGGATGCAATGCAGGACGTGTCTCAGGTTGTTTGTATTACTGTATACAGTATTTTCATTGGTGGCGTTTGGGCTGCATTGTCGGCTATTGTAGCCTCTCACTGCAGATGGCCCTGTTGACAGGCCTAATTCACTCTTTGCTGAAAACACTCAAATACATCATAACAACATTGTGATGACTATGCAGGAAGTTTTAAATAGTCAATCAAGACTTGGTCATTGTCGTTTTGGTGACAATAAGGTTACTTTTCTTTTTACAAATCACTTTTTACCATAACCCATGCTCGACACCATCTAAAGCAAATGTGTTTATTAAAGTATTGTTCAAAATGCTACTTTTCAAAAGGGGTGTACTCGTTATTTCTGTCTTACAAAGTGAATATATACAGACATTGTTGACACAAAATGAAGCTTAGTGTTTGTATCAATCTCATGTTTGTTTCACAAGATGACGGCGTGATGTACATCTTCTAGGCCTGGACAAAGCTGCAAGCACAGTTTGTCATATGAAAGTATTTTGTGTCATTTTAGAGCACATTTTACTGTATGTACTGTACATGTTCTGCTTTGCTCTGTATTTCAAGTCTAGCCGTGTTTGTCCGTTTCGCTCGATTGATAAGCATATAAAAGCCTCCAGTTGTCCTCCAGTGAATACAGGATATGTCCCTCTTCAATTCTTACTCTGCTAGTCAGTAGTCTAGTCAGAGTGAGGCAATTTTCATGTACCACTATCGTACTACTCAGGATTTGGTTCTCAGCCAGAGAACTGCTGGTTCCTCCAATATGGGACTTCAAAGGTTTGACTTGCTTGCTGGCGTTGGTCTCTTAGAGAAAAAAACAGCAACATGACCATCTGTCATTTACAGTCAATGGTAAGCGGACCTCCTACTGTTTGTGACAGGAACGACAAATCCAATCTCTCAGTCATCAAAAACCCTTTCCCCCTTCTTCATCTTATGTCTGTGCTTTTCTCTCTTACCACCACCACCACCACCACACCCCATCCACCACCACCACCACACCCCATCCACACTTTGCCACACATCCTTATGATAATCTCTCCATCTTTTATATGTCATCATCATCATCCTCTTTTCACTCTTCCTCCTCCTCCTCCTACTCTCTCTCCATCTTTTCTATGTCTCTCCCTGCACCCGTTTGTTATCATCGTTGTCGTCCTCCTTCACTCCTCCTCTTCCTCCTGATTACCCCTCTTCCTTATCATCTTCCTCCTCCTCCTCATCCTTTCCCTCCTCCTCCACACGTCTCCTTTCTCTATCTCCTCCTACTCACTCCTCCTCGCTTCAACACTTCCTCTTCCTCCTTTTCATCGTCTTCCTCTTTTCACTCTTCCTCCTAATCCTCCTCTTCTTCCTCCTCATTCTCTTACTCGTTGTCCTCACTCCTTCTCCTCTTCTTTCTTCTCCTCTTCTTCCTCCTCATTCTCTTCCTCTTCATCTTCCTCCTTCTCCCCACTCGTCCTCCTCACTCTCTAATCATCTTCTTCATCCTCTCTCTCCTCCTCCTCATTCTCCTCATCTTCCTCCACACTCCTCCTCCTGCACCTCCCTCTGCTGGTTTCCTCACTGCTGCTGCGCTGGTCGTGCTGCCCTCCCCTCCTCCTCCTCCTCCTCTCCTCTCCTCTCCTCTCCTCTCCTCTCCTCTCCTCTCATCTCATCTCCTCCTGCTCTCCTCTTCTCTCCTCTCCTCTCCTCTCCTCTCCTCTCCTCTCCTCTCCTCTCCTCTCCTCTCCTCTCCTCTCCTCTGTTCTCCTCTCCTCTGTTCTCAGGGAAGAGTGTAGATAGTGCCCTCAGAGGCCTGTCCACAAACAGCTCCCAGCCCGACCACCACCCCCCTGCCCAGGGTCCCTCCCCGGCCGTCTTCTGTAAGTCAGCACCACCACCACCTTCAGTGACGCTACCCCCGTAATGCATTTGCACCCCTCACACAGTTCTCACTCTATGATCTCTAATCGGTCCCTCCACCCCTTCCCATTATTGCTCCTACTCTACCCCACCTTCCTTCCTCTTTTCTATGTTTGCGTCCATGACCTGTAACTGGAGTCTTCATCCTCATCTTTCACCTCCTCCTCCTCCTCCTCCTCTTCTTCCTCTTTCTCCTCTTCATCCGCCTCCTCATCTTCCTCCTCCTCTTCCTCCTCCTCCTCACCTTCCTCCTCCTCTTCTTCATTTCCTCCTCCTCCTACTCCTCCTCCTCTTCCTCCTCCTCCTCCTCCTCCTCTTCCTCCATTCATCCGTCCATCCAATGTAGCGACCAAGTTCTCAGACCTGCTGGGCTCCGTGCGGCGCAGCTCGGGGCCGACAATGGCGGACGGCGACGCGGGTGCTGCCAC
>NC_085859.1:40987892-41035392 GCF_034702125.1 Engraulis encrasicolus | reverse complement strand
TTATAGGGCCCTCTCCTGGTGAAAAGCCATGCCTGCAATGTAATTGACTGTAAAAAATATTTGTAAAAAGAGAAAATATGTAAAAAGAATGTATGGATTAGTTTGACCACAGGAAGAACAGTATTCCTGTAAAGGGAAAGCTGATGTGTTGTCAATAAACCAATCAATCAATCAATCAATCAATCAATGAACCTCTACCTCCCTCCCTCCCTCCGAATCATCCCTCCCTCCCTCTGCGTCCTCCCTCCTTTTTCTCCTTCCCTCCCTCCACTTCTCTCCTCCCCCCACCTCTGTCTCCCTCTCTCCCTCCGCGTCCTCCCTCTCTCCCTCTCTCCCTCTCTCCCTCCGCTTCTCTCTCCCTCTCTCCCTCCGCGTCCTCCCTCTCTCCCTCTCTCCCTTCCTCCCTCCGCTTCTCTCCTCCTCCCTCCACCCTCCCTCCTCCCTCCCTCTGCTTCTCTCCTCTTCCCTCCACCTTCATCTCTCCTCCCTCCCTCTGCTTCTCTCCTCCTCCCTCCCTCCGCTTCTCTTCTCTCCTGCAGTGCTGGCCAAGAACAGCAAGCCCATCCACACCACCATCCTGAACCCGCACGTGCACCTGATTGGGGAGGACGCGGCGTGCATCGCCTACATCCGCCTGACGCAGTACGTGGACGGCCAGGGCCACCCCCGCAGCAGCCAATCGGAGGAGACCCGGGTGTGGCACCGCCGCGACACCAAGTGGCAGAACGTCCACTTCCACTGCTCGGGGGCACCAGCCGCGCCACTCCAGTGAAGGTATGCGCTACACCAGTGGTGCTGCACCTGGGGTGCGGTGCGGGCACCCCCTGGAGGTGCGCCAGAGATTTCAGGGGGTGCGCTGAATTTAGTTTGTGTTGAGGTTATGACCAAAATTCTGCTTCCAAACATTACAATTAGTCCAAATCAAGACCAAATTAAACGTGTCTTGGTCCCCATGTAAAGTCATTAAAGTACTGATTAATGTGTAAAGCAGGAATCATTGTAATTAATCACTTAAATCATATTCAGTGTGTGTACATGTGTAGACGTTTGGGATGGGGGTGCACGGTTTGTCTTGGGAACATCTAAGGGGGTGCTTTATGAAAAAAGGATAAGAACCACTGTACTACACTATGAATACAGCGCGCACACACACACGCTCGGGGGCTCCTTCTGCACCCCTCCATACATATGGCAGTGGCAGGTCAATGATGTTTTTTAATAGCAAATGTCAGGTGGTGCAACCACAGCTATGGCCATACATTGAATAATTGTTGGTCATTAGTATACATGCAATAGATAATAAATATGAAGTAGACAATCCAGTAAAAGCAAAAACCTGACGTCTACAACTACAAAAATGTCAATGACCCATACAGAACACACATACAGACAAACAAGCATACAAAAAAGGCACACACGGACGCACGCAAGCACACACACACACACACACCACTGACGCCTGATATCTGCATTGCCTGTCCATCCTTGTCTTGTAGGGCCAGAGATGCTGTAGCCACATCAAGAGTGCCCTGTCTTGTCAAGAGAGAGTGATGAAGATGAGGATGGAGGATGAGGATGGAGGATGAGGACGAAGGAGAGTGAGTGCAGTGTTGGGTGGCCCCGAGCCACCAGTGCCTGACCGTCCCTCGCTGCCTGGGACCCCTCCTCCTTACCGTACCCAGCATGCACTTGTCTGTATCGCGTCTGATGCCCTGTATCTCGCCCTCCGTCCCGCCCTGACACCCCCCCCTCCCACCACCTTCTCCCCCCTCCCGACTTCTCTTTTTGGAAGCGCATCATCGCTGTCTGTCAATCATCATGATCGTAACTCCAACCTCCCACCTCTCCCCAACCAGAACCCAGACCCAGCCCTCCGACCCACCCTCGACCCTACGACCGGAGTCAGATCAATCGATCGATCAGATTGATTGTTATCATTGCCAAAAAACTTAACCGAACGATCACCCCAGACTTCTTCTGTCTGACTTGTCAGTCTATCTACGTATATCTCACCTGCCTCTGGTCCCTGCCTGGACTGCAACTCGACTCAGTCTGCCAAACTAACTCTCAAACGCAGTGGTCTACAGTGACTTAACTGACCGAATTACGACCGGATATGAACAAAGGAAACGATAAGGAAAGCAAGCGCCGTCCATCATGTCAGGAAGGAAAGTCCTCCTAAAGTATTCCAGCCCCCCACTGCACACACACACACACTTTTACACACACGACCATGGGCAAGGATGGGGGTTAAATGGTCTGGAGTCGGAAGAGATCTGGTGTTTTCAGGCACTAGGTCTTCCAGCAAAGTGAGGTCCTGTCCAGCTACACACAAACACATGCAAGCACACACACACACACACACACACACACACACACACACACACACACACACACACACACACACACACACACACACACACACACACACACACACACACACACACACACACACACACACACAGTCATGCATTACTGCCCAAGACACTTGAAACATCATGTAAAGTTGTATCTGTCTGTTTACTGCGATTATATCATGATTATTATTATTATTGTTATTATTATTATTATGATGATGATTATTATTATTACTCCACAAAAAGCTGATGTATATGTAATTTGTACAATTCATATTCTGGATGCCTGTGGTATATAATTGAAGACAAAAACCGATTCTCTACGTTTTTAAATAGCATGAACTTTTTCTTCTGTATCAGTGGTGGCTGTTTTTATTGTAATGAAGTGGACAACGCAACGGTATTAGCAGTTTCATGATTTTTTTCTGTTCTTTAATGATTGTTTCCTTTTTTTGCATATGCTCTGGTATCATCTTTTCAAATACTGAGCTTATAAAAGTTATGTACACACACAAATGCTTGTCAGAAGAGCAGAGAAGTGTGTAAGTGTGAGAGAAAGTGAGAGACAGAGAACCGTGCGTGCATGGCGTGCGTGACTGACTGAGTATGTTGTGGAGAGGGAGAACAATCCGTGATGGCCTTTGAGTCTAAAATATCCAATTGTGGATGTGTTTAGTTCACTTGTGCACGACACCATCTGGCAACTGCACCCTTGAGGTCTTGTGATGAATATCATTTGGCATCCATCGCCCTCTTAAACATTAAAGTTCCAGCTAGACATTTCAAGAGGAGATTTGTATTTCAGATGTTATGTTTATTGTTATTATTACATTACATTACAGCCATGGCTTCCCAAAGTCTATTTATAGCAATTCAGTACATTGATTAGGAAGAAGCTTGTGATAAACACAATATTAGGACACAAGGACCTGAAATAACTTTTTCCGTCGCCAGCCAAAATGGCTAGTAGATATTCATCTCACTAGCCAAAGACACACTCACTAATGGGTCAAAGTGGCCAGTAAGTTGGTCTTTTCTACCAGCCAAACTGAATTTTCACCGGCACTGGCTGGTGTTGATTTAGAGCCCTGGTAGGAATATATCCAAAGTCCTGGTGTGTAAATAGCCCGTGGCTTTATAGAATCACATCCAGGCATGTGAAGCAGATTTTTTTTTATTAAAAAAAACCTGCAGTCTAAATTAAATTGTAGGCCTATCTCAGCATTGCAGAAAAGGACCAGTCAAACTTAATGAGCTCTGGCCTCAAGAGTTATCTAAGATATACAAAATCAAAGGATGGGACGGAAGGTGTGTGTTCATGTGTGTGTGTGTATGTGTGTTCAGGAGTACAGTATTCTCTTCAGGGTTGCACGATGTTGAATGTCGGAGCTCTGTGCAGGAAGTGTTGTCATGAGTGCCAATCAGGGGTGAATTTCTCAAAACCAAAGTTGCTTACTACATTAGCTACTTTGTTGTTTTCAATGCATTTTCCCATTGGCAACTACCGAAGTTGCTAACAGGCTAACAACTTCTCTTTTGAGAAACTCACCACAGGCTGATTACCGGTACACATCAGGTGCTCACGTCAGTGCTCTGTTACACTGGAATGACTTCACATTTTGAGTTCTCCTCATTTTTAATTCCTGTTTTTCATTCATGTTTTGTTTTCCTTCTTTAATATCATTTAATAGCAATTATTTTTTCGTCATAACCATATTATTACCAGCTTTGTGTGCATGTGTGGGTTTAGGAAAGAGGGAGAGGGACGTGTTTTTTCCCCTCATACTGCTCCTCAGAGCAGATGCAGATCATTTGTATTTCAGTTGTTTTGATTGTCCGACAAAGTTAAAAAGGGGCCTGCCGTTACCTATGTAATCTCTGGCCCATTTAGTAAGAGAAAGGTGGGAACGTGTCATGAGAGTACCTTTTTTAAAAAGCCCCTTTTGGTTTTGAGGTATTCATTATATCCTGTGGAAACGAAAAGGGATGAGTGACGTACAAGGTCAGGTTGGACATCCTGTTGTTGGGCCAGGCCCGGGCCAGACCCGGGCCGCAGCACAGGCAGATTAGAACCCGGATGTGAAACAGAGATGCTTTAAACCCCTGGCACTGGTTGTCTGGTGTGTGTGTGTGTGTGTGTGTGTGTGTGTGTGTGTGTGTGTGTGTGTGTGTGTGTGTGTGTGTGTGTGTGTGTTTGTGCGGAAGAGGGAGAGGAGAGGGACTGAGGATAGGAGGGGAGGACATGCCATGTTTTGCTGAGGGCAGGGGAAAAAACCCTCAAGAAATGGTATTTGTGGGGGTGGGGGGGGGTGGATTGGGGTACACAAGTGTAGGTTACAAGGGACTAAGCACCAGAGAGACGCCTGAGACTTTCTTCTTACATTTAAAGAGGGAGGGGGGCTTAAATCCTTAAACTCCTCTTAGCCATGGCGGTCACAGCTGAGCTTTATTGAAATGTGCTACCCCGTGGAGTTCAGGTGCAAAATAATGAGATTCTGGTGGATGGTGACAGGACTGACTGACTGACTGACTGATGTGCTGGATGTGGATGGTGCGAGGTTTGCTAGTGGTGCGCGTTTGTGCCGTGTTTTTTTCTCTCTTGCCATAATCCATTGACGTAGTTGTTGACCACTGCTGGCTGGAGCCACCGTCCTCCCAAAATCCGGACCGGGGCCGCCTCAGGGGTCACCCACAGCCGACTTGTCAGTTTTTTTGTCCTCAGGTTTTATTTATTTATTATTTATTAACTTATTTGTTTTAATCTTACATCTTTTGAAGTGATTTGTTTTTAAAAATGTCTTGATTTTTTGTTTTTGTTTTTTCCTCTCTGTCCGTTGTACAGCTTTTTAATTTGTATGTGAACGTTGTTTTCATCCAGTGGACCGTTGCAGGTGGTCATTTTTCCACCTTCTAGTCAGCGCCACATGTTTTTGGTAAGCTGATGCGTGTGTGTGTGTGTGTGTGTGTGAGTTTTTCTGTTTGAGCCTGTACTACTGAGAAAAATATTGTGTGTGTTAGCGTGTGTGATTTTTTTTCCTTTTATATTATTGTTTTCTTTTTAAAACATAAGGGAGCTTGAGTGTCAAAGCCCGGTACACAGACTGAGAATGCAAAAAAAAAATCAACCACAAAAAAAAAAATCACACATACACACACACACCCAAACAGGTCTAAATAACCATGTTCATTTTCAGCCATAAACCTCTCCCTTCTCCTCTCTGGCCAAACTCAAACCCATACTCTAGTGCGCATCCCAAACCCATAGTCCAGTGCCCATCCCAAACCCATAGTCCAGTGCCCATCCCAAACCCATAGTGTAGTGCCAATCTGAAACCCATAGTGTAGTGCCCATCTCAAACGCATAGTCTAGTGCCCAACTCAAACCCATGTGTCGCTTCTGCTCGGTCATGTGATGTCCTGGTGTGAAAACACAGACTGCATACACTTGGTTCCTGGACTCATCGTGCAATGCAATTGGCTGTTGCTGTTGGAGATATTACTCTTGTCCTATTAAGGCAGGAGAAAAATTCCAAAAGGCTTCGGATCATTGTTTCTAGTGCCTGGTCCCCCTTTACAGTACCTGACCCAGGCTTTGGGCTCATTGCTAGCATATAGTTAACCGACCGCTACCCCTGTCCTGTCCCGTCCTGTCCTGTCCCGTCTCAATGCCTCTCCACCCCCCCACCCTCCTACACACCACCCCTAACCTGCAGGAAAAAAAGAAAGAAAATCTATGAGAAAAAAAAACAGCATGTAAAAATGTACCTATGTTCTTCTCAGTGTGTTTTACATTGAAAAGCATTTTTTTCTCTCCAAGAGTCCAGATACACTTTACTAAAGAGATGATACAGCATTTTAAAGATTATTACCGTTAACAAAAAAGCGCCTGTAGCTGATATTTCTTTGCATGATTGACAAGTCAACTGGACACTAGGTTTGGTGTTTTTTTTTTCTTCTCCTTCCTTTTACCTTTTTCATTTTCTATCGAATGCTGGTTAACTGAACCTTTCTCTATCTATTTTCTGAGCTTTTTAAGTGCATAAAATATTTTTGTCTCGAAATTACTATTACCATGACGATGATGCTGTAAATGCTTCTTACAGTGATGACGATGATGAAGGTGACTCTCACGATAAAGAGTGTTATTATAACTATTCTTTGGCATGCTATTTTGTACAAAAGGGGAAAAACACAACCATGCTCATTGTTGTCTGTGCAGGTTGACGAAGTGTCCTCTATCTATAAAGGTCTGATAAATAGTTCAGTATTATGTGTCTTCTCCAGACCAGTTTAATGTATTAATAACACTATAGAGTAAGAAAGATTTATATTTCTCTGGTCACGCTGTTCTGTGAGGAACCACAATGCCCAATAGGAGGGGAAAATGCACACATTGATGGACTGACTTAAATAAGAGTGAGCAAGGCCAAGGCTATAATTCTACATCGTGTCAGTGCCTGAAATGAAAGAATGTAGGTTTGTGGTGGATTTTGCCAGTGTGGTTGTTAAGTATAGACTGCTAGACGGCTCTAAAGGCCACACCTAGTTGAGGACTCTAGAAGTCCTCAGCAATGTTCCGATCTCCAAGGGAACTGAGTTCTTTTGTAATAACTAACTGGTCCCAAAATCATTGGAGATATGTGGGTTTTTTTCGTCCAAACAGCTCTGAAGACTGCTATAACCCCCCTTAAAGATCAGCCGTGGGTTGCAAAATACACCCATAGGAAAGAAAGGGTAGATGTGGGCACTTGCCATTATTAGGTATCACAGAACGGCATCTTCAAAATCAGGTTAGTTAATGGCGCAGAATATACCACATTGTTCCACACTACCTGTCTGGCTACCTGCATGGACAACACTGAGCCAACTCATCTTATTTCAGTCCTACATTTTGTTTCACCAGGCTCCTCTGTTTTAAAGAAAACACAAAGCAAAAAATAAGAAAAAAAACTTAAAACAAATTAATAAAACTTGTACAAAAAATAAAGGTTTCTTCGAAAAGTTGAGTCTACACAATTTTCCCTTTTGTCTGTTTGGGTTCCTGTAATTTAAAAAAAGGCATTATTCGCTATTTCTGATTCTTACGATGACTACTACTCTGTTCTACAAACATGCTTTCTGTGTTCCCAAACTTAAGGCAATGTGTTCAAAGTGTTATCAATAAAATGACTATTAAAATAACACACAAATGACCACTCATCGCTTCTCCCTTCTCCTCTCTCTCTTTCTCCCTCTGCATGAAAGATGTAATGACTGGACAGGGAAGCTTCCATTGAAGCATTTAAAAAAATTTTTTATTCAAAACCACCATGCAAGTTCACTCTCAGCATCCATATAGAAAAACAAACACAAACACACAGTGTTGTAAACAAAGAACATATCAGTTATGTAATAAATAACAATGGATGAAAAAAATGGTGAATACTCAGTGTCAATGACGTTTTTTAGTAGCAGACTCCAGGTAGTACAACCACATCTATTATTACTCATGCATTCATTAAATAATTAATAATTAGAACTAACATTTAAATTAATTAATAATTAGAACTGTATGTACAGGCAATGAATATAAGCAATATTACAAGCAAATAGATAAACCTGTAAAAACAAAGAATCATACAATACTATACTAGAGTAAAATTAGGTGTCGTTGCACCAGCCTGACGTCTGCTAGTACAAAACGTTAATGGCCCAGTAGCGCAATAATTTGTCTGTTACTCAGCCTATCCAAACCAGCCTCTCACTGGCCCCAATAACTAGTCAGAGAAGGTGTAATATATGAGAATGGTCACTTCCATTGGCTCCTATTGCACAGCCCGTGCAGTTCCACCTAGATGGCAAACCCAGACAAGTGATGAGTTAGAAACCTGAATGGGAGTCAATAGGGCCAAATGCTAAAATATTTGTTAACTCCAAATTCCAGCCATCAACTTCATAAATACACACTTCCTGTTCAGAACTATGGTTGGTATTATATACTGTATGTAATAGGAGGAGGTACTGTCAAGTTTCGAATGTAATATTGGGAGGGTGGAATTAGGTAGCCCAATTGAAGCCCATTAATTTCTCACTTGCCTGTGATCGCCAACTAGCTGACTCTCAGCGTAATGGGGGCTCTACAGCCCCCCAGGGGGTGTTGAGAAGGACACAGCTGAGAGGCGGAGTGCTCAATTGCCATTGGGAGACATTAATCTATTTTATTTTTTTAATACTAAGGGGGGCGGGGCGTTGGCAGGCTTATGATGAGATCAAGGGGGCGTTGAGAGGCTTATCGTAATAACGAGTGTCCATGGTCACGCTAGCCTATCAGTCTTTTGCTGGCCGTAATAACTAACGTCCATGGTCAGGCTAGCCTAACCATAACCAGCCTCTCGCTGACCGTAATCGTAATAACTAGCGTCCATGTCAGGTCAGGCTAGCCGAACCAGCCTCTCGCTGGCCTCCCACAACTTCTTGGCTACGCCGGCGTCTTTGGCAAACGGCCGCAGCTTGGCGGGCCGGCAGTCTGCGAAGTAGCCTCCGCTGCTGTCCGCTACTGAGTCGGAGACGGCGCAGTGCACCACCGTCTGGGCTCCCATCTCACATGATATGAAGAACATGAACATCACCACCTGCATCACTATGCGGAACAGGATGGAGAAGTGGCACGTCCAGTCACTCTGCACATAACCTGCAGGGGGAGACAGAGAGCCATACACAACAATGAAGATTTACATTACATCGCACTTAACTGACTGGCTTCTACAGGGCATTGGTTACAGTCCCTGGAGCAGTGTTGGGGAAAGGTTTCTTAATTTAGGGCACTTCAGCCATGGAGGGAAAGGGGGACTGGTAATATTGAACCTGCAACCCTGTCATCTACTGTCCATCTAGCTGCCCATTAGGATACGGCTGCCCAATAGTAAACTCATCACATGCACAAGGCCTATGAGCCTGATGCATCATACAGTTTAATTGAATTTAATTCCATTTAATTCCGTTACATAATACTTACAAGATACTTTTTACTTTTTTTCCAAAGCAAGCACAGGGTATTGGTTACAGTCCCTGGAGCAATATGGGGTAACTTGCTCAAGTGTCAAGGATTCAAACCGGCTACCCCTTGATCCCAAGATCAGCTTTATAACAATTGGGACACGCCTGCCCATCCTATTTCACTGACTGCTATAATGAAACTGATGGGATTTTAAAAATGCTCAAAGGCTGGTGAAGCAATTGTGCAATTAAATTGTGGCAATTCAATTACATCCCTTCGCCCTGCATGCAGCTGTTCCAATTTGTACCCAACTTGTAACAAAGTGTGCTTAGCTTACCAGGAGTTTGCACAACATTCAATAATACACAAACATTTTTAACCCTCTGGGTGGGTCATGGGTTACCTGACTCTTGCCCTCTGATATGCTCTGAGTGAAGAATGGAAACGCCCCCGTGTGACGTAGCTGAACACAGCCAGATGATGTAAATCAGGTTAGGGTCAAGGGTGCTTTTTAATAGTAGACGTCAGGGTGCTACAACAACAGCTAATGCCACTATATGAAGGAAAAGATTTAGAGTTTGTGGAGTATATAAAAACATATTAATTAATTGTACATTAGTAACCAATTACTAACTAGCTAACTAACTAACTTTTTAGTAGTATACCTCAGGGTGCTCCAACAACAGCTAATGGTAATACCACTATTATATGAAGGAAAAGATTTGGAGTTTTTACCGGATAATATAAAAAGCATATTCATTAATTATACATTAATTACCAATTACTAATTAGTTTATTACATTCCTACAAGAGTGGCATTCGCTGTGTTTTTACGACCTGACGTGTCCTACGAAAAAATGCCAATGACCCGGGCACTTCCTAGCTTGATTATCATCGACTTTCAAATCTCTTCAAGACTTGGTATGACCGAGAGCATAACAATTAACATTTCCCCAACAGGAAAGTTGACCCGCCTCCTTAGGTTTGCTACTGGTTGATTGGTATCAGACGTGGGTGGAGTTCCCGATTTTTCAGGAAATCAGAAATGATATTTGCATTGCTCTTGGTCTGACTAGATGCCACACAGAAGGTGTTGTGTCACTAGGAGTGCGTGGCCAGGCTAAGTAGTGCCACCCACCTGGATGCACGGCGTATGCGGTGACCCCCTTGTCCTGGGTGAGGCGGGCCAGCTCCTGGGTGAAGTAGATGTTGGCCAGCTTGCTGCGGCAGTAGGTGAAGAAGGGGAACAGGTTGTAGTTCAGGTCCTGGAAGTTCAGCCGCTGGTTCAAAATACAAGATATACATTACATTATTTCATACATTACACAGCAGGGCCATTCAACTGGAGGCACCAGGGCCAGATCCGGCCCTTGCAAGGCAAGGCTCTGGCTCTCCACGACAACTGAACAAAATGAAAACATAGGCACACTATCTATATGTAATATTAAGTTCGGCCCTTTTACTGTGAGGAATTTGATAAACGGGCCCTCTGTGATTTTTAATTGAATACCCCTGCATTACAGGATACAAGATACATGTATGATATGTTTTATTTTCATGTACTTTCATACATTCTTCATGACTTTCTCTTTCATTCTCCAACATAGGTAAGGGCAGAGCCAAAGAATTCAGAGTTGTGACAACCGGGTACAGAAAGTAGATCTGACACTTGTTTCAGTGCTTGGAAGCGACTTTTGCACTAGCAACTGGGATATTTATGAGTAATTTGTTAAAATGAATTCGCCACTTTTGTTTTTTGAAAAAGCTGAAAACTGAGGTCAATGGGATGAGCCAGCCTCTCCCTAAAGAGGGCTCTGAGTAATGGCTAAGCATAAAAAGGAGGAACAGGGAGGAACCACTGCTGTCTTACAATCTCCTACTAGTTTGATTGGGTCTGGAATGGGCCAGTAGTAATGGCTAAGCATAAAAAGGAGGAACAGGGAGGAACCACTGCTGTCTTACTTGGTACTTGTAGTTGTCACAGGTGAGAGTGACCACGCGGCTGGGGCTGCACTCCTGTAGCCGCGGCAACAGCAGGTTGGTCAACAGGAAATGGCCGAGGTGGTTCACACCAAAGCACATGCTGAAGTCATCGTCCGTCCAGTCCAGCACGCTTGGCATCCCTGAAAACAACAACAACAACGAAAAACAGTCAGAGTCATTGGTATACATATACATGTATCTCTGGGCATGCTGAAGTCCTCATCCGTCCAGTAACGTCGGCGCAGCTGTAGCAGGACAGAATATATTCGGCTTGTGTTGATAATAATGAACTTCTGGACTATTTCCAAACTTCCAAATGCTTCGTTTTGTGAGTAGAGACCATATTTGTTCTACAGTAGAAGTTTGGTGTCATGACGTGATTTTTGTGGGGTTAAGTTGGGAGATACTGTGAATGCCCGCCAAACTATTCGACATAACCATACAAAAACTCAGTAACTCTGCTAATGTTCGTCCAAGCCAGAAAACACTAAGGGTGGACTACTGAATGGATGTCACGATTCACATGGCATTAGGGTGAATATACTCCGAACCATCACTTTAACTCTAGGAAAAGGACAACCACAATTAACAGTGAGTCATTGGTAGAACATTTCTGGGCAAGGACCACCACAATGACAGTTTAAATGGACCATGGAATGGTATCATCACTGCCCAGTGTGTGGGAACGGTAACAAAAACAGTGAAAGGGATCCCTAGAGACCGCAATAACAGTGATGTGATTTAAACGAGTCCCTTGGTACCACAAAAACGGTGACAGATACAAATCAAGGACTGACTTCAGGCGGAAGCTTACATTTTTGGATCTGATTTTACCCAATCGCTCACGCTTAGTCGGGATGTGCAAATGCCAATTATACCAACTTTTGTTGCCTTCACCAGCTCGGGACCTCTCGAGACAGCTGACGACACTGCTCACATGACAATCGAGTTCTGGAGCTTGGCACATGAACGCCACTGATCCCGGAACANTCGGGATTCATGCGTGTTTTGTTTTGGTTCTCTTTTCTTTTTTTCACCTCACCTTGAGCCTCCACACCCACGACATATAATTTTAGCTGAAGTAAGCTAAATTAAACAGCCAGAGACCAGCATTACTGACATATGTGCATCTGCAATTGAATGACATTGACTGGTGTTGTTGATAGTGATTACAAGATGATATTTTAGCATTTATGATACTGTTTACATGTCAGTTGCATGCATGGGCGCCATGATGCGTGTGTCGTCACACAACAATGTCCCCTCTGCTAGTGTGAGGAGTTCGTCCTGAGACCCTTCTCCATGCATGTTCCATTAGCTAATGAAGACAGGTGAATGTTTTATTTTCTTGACACTGACAGGAAGAGGCAGCAAAGGCCTTTCCCCCCACAACAACAAAAACAATCTAATTATTGTAAAGCCCTGTTAAGTTAATACTGAACTATTCTGGTGTTTATCATTCAGTCAGTGACGACATTCAGTTGAACAGCTCACCCGCATTATTGATCAGAATGTCGAGCCTTTTCTCCTTTTTCAAAAAGGACGCACAGAATTCCCGGATGCACTTCATGTTGGCTAGGTCCAACTCCATGTACAACACGTCCATGTTGTGACTTCTCGCCTTGATTTCCCTCACAGCCTTCCGTGCTTTGTCGACATCTCGGCAGGCGATGATGACACGGGCTCCCCTCATCGCAAGGTTCACCGCTGTCTCTTTGCCAATACCGGCGTTCCCCCCTGGAAATGGAAGATTGGAGATATTTTGACACACACGCATGCCATCACTGCTCAGGATCAGGTCAGGTAAACCCAATGAGGTTGGGTGAACCACTATTGGTGCAAATATTTTAGACGCAGATATATTTGATCTTGTGCTTCATTGAAGCAAGCCATGCCGATACGAAGGCGTTATACATTATCTATAGATTTCTAGTAATATATTAGCCGATAGAATGAGTGGGGGAGATATGCAGTCTCCTCTTACCAGTTATAAGGACGGTTTTTCCATCCAGGCGTTTCACATCTGTACAGTACCTTCTTACTTTCATCCACTTCAAAATTATAAAGCAGACCAAAGCCGCAATAACCGTGCATAAAACGTACATCGTGTGAACAGAAAGATGATGCCAAAGAGCTAACAGGGAACACTATCAATCAACATAAGCGTCTCGAGACATTTCTAGATACATTTCGGAGGTAGGTCAACGCACGCCTGCACGGATTTCTTACGTCGATAGTTATCTAACTTGTGTCTCAATAATAGGGGCTAAATTCATTCGTTTAACGTTATTCTGATCTTATCATACGAAGCGGCTGTGCAACATATTTGTACCAGTACCAAACAGTTCCTGGTCTGTTTCATTTTTGGTGGGTGGTGGTTGACCTACGGACCAACCGAATGTTTGACCGCCATCTACTGACGTGGAGGTAACTAACAACAGCAAACACATCCAGTAGTCTGCTGGAATGTAAATAATGACATGCAATGGACAATAATGTAGATTTTCTTGGTTATTAGCGAACCCCTGTTCACCCACCCCAGTCAGTGAGACGACCGCGTAAAGATAGTGCCAGTCAGAACACCAAGACTTCTAGCACTGTGAACCAAAAGATCACGCTCTGAACAACGGAGCATTTCCCAGTGTTGCGCGTGACCATAACCGAAATAGAAAGAGGGAGGGAATCAGGAAAATGAAATGTTGTTGAATACAGGTCGGTGGTTGGAAGCAACAGCTGGACTAGAGCCACAAACCACAATTCAATATAAGCCACCTTCTCTGCAAGCCACCTTCTCTTCTGAAACTAGTTCTTCGGCTTAGTTATTCGTAACCAAATAGCTAAACTCTTCATCTCTGTCAGTGTCTTCATCATCCTCACTCACAACTTGATGGGAAATTAAGTGGAAAGGGGAGGGGAAACGCTTCCATCTCAGTCAAGGCAACTTCCTCTAATAATATGTAACCAAAAAGACCTTTGCTACTGACACTCATGCACAGTCAGGTTCAAAACACCATGCATGCGCTATTACGCATGTGAATATCATCACCTGCTGAGATACAACCAACACCAAGAGACATGACAAACCATTCAAAGAAGATTGTAGATTCATGTTCCTTCTTCTTCTGTCTCATTCTGCTGATGTCAGCTGCAACTGGTAAGTTACTGTGCATGTGTTCAAGTGCAACATAACAAAGCTAAGCATGCATAGCAGTTTATAATTTCAATCAAAGCGGATCGTATTTTACGCACAGCGTTGAAAAACATTCTGAGCTTCAGAAAGAACCCAACAAACAAACAGAAAAAATATTTCAAAGTCAGCAACTATGTATCATAACCAGAGGTGTCCAAAGTAAAAACATGTGTTAATAGTTTCATTTCAACGGGTGACTTCACTAGCAGTGGTGTAGTCTACGTAGAACGAACGCAGGTATACGGAGTATACCCACTTCTAAATTTCAGGGATTTCAGTATATCCACTTAAAATTGATTGATCCATTGTTTTGAATAGCACAAATATATACAGTATACCCACTTCAAAAAAATGCTCAAATATACAGTATACCCACCATAAAAAGTAGACTACACCACTGCTGAGTAGGCCCTAACCGTTCTGCACTTACTGTAGAATACTGCACCTGTCTTACAATCTGCTGATTCTGAGCTGGTTGGATCCAATGTGTGGCTTTTTTTTTTCAGTAAAAGCAGTCTAGTTTCTAGCTCATCAGTGGTAACAGTAATGTCATGTTCTGACACCTGTTAATACCATGTACTTACACCATTATGGAATATTCTACTTTTGACACATCTGACCAAACAACCTGCAAAAAAAAGATAATATTGATGCTGTCTTATCTCCCAGTCTCAGAGAGTAGTAATTCAAGGCCGCCGGAACGAGTTAACAATGTTATTGCTGCCGCACTCCACTCATTTGTCTGCAGTAAAAGTTGAGAAAGCCTCATTTAGAGAGCCCAAAATTGGGGATGGATGTAAATGCACCACTGCATCCCCCTTTCCAACAACTACTGTATGGTAGTATAAGTATTTCTCTACTTTGTCAGATGGGTCATCATACAAGGGCCGGTGTGGCCAGGATGGGGCCGGGGACTCCTGCTCCTGCCTTACACCATGAATATTCTAATTTTGATACATCTGACCAAGCTGCAAAGAAAAAGACAACATTGAGGCGGCTGCCTTATCTCCAAGTCTCAGAATTGTGTGTCTCTACTTTGTCAGATGGGTCATCATGTAAGGGCCCGTGCCTACAGGTCTCCCCCCACTCCGGCTCCATGCTGGGAGGTGCAGACTTCACCCTGCTGCTCCACCCTGACTTGCAGAAAGCCGATACTGTACTTTGCAGGTACTGTGCAAATGTATTACCAGCCTGTTTCATTGCCATTGGTGCTGGCATTTTTAAATATTTTTTGGTGGGGATAGAGAGATGGGGAAGGATAAAAAAATTACCTTGGGGCGGAATCGAACTTGGGTCTCCAGCGTAATGTTATGGCACATTAGCCCTCTGAGTGACATTACCCCTGGTGCAGACATTACCTGCAATTTTGTTATTCTACCTAATCAAGTTATGTCCTTGCTGGTAAATGTGTTGAAAAACATTGTTGTTTGTCACATTGTGCCGACAAGTTGAATATGTACAAGCAGACATATATAATATTGTCTGAAGAGAGTTAAGGAGGAGACGCAGGTGGAAACTTTAGTGGACACAGTAGGCCTATGTGCTCACTAACAAGAACATTGTGTCAGACATGATGCAAGGTTTTCTGAAAGGGGACGTTATTTGCTATTGCTAGGAAATTCTTTCGCATTCTTTTCTTCATTTGCAGTCTTACATTACATCAGAATCACAGCATGAACAAAGCAAGTATATACAAGGTAAAAGTGCATGAATGTTTTTCAACAGACTGCACTTCTTCTATGATGACAGCAGAGGGAGCAAAGTGACCAGTGACTGAATAGGAGTGTTCTGTTTAGTACTGTTGTGTGTGATTAAGATGTATGATCTTGCTCTTGTGCATTTTGAAAATTTTGAAAATCAGTTGTTTCATACACCCTGATATGTACCCTGCATTTTGTGGATGATAGCATGAAAAGTGGTGTCAGATGTCATTCCAATTTGTTTCGCTATGAAAATATTGTTTTCATCCTCAATTATATGATCATACTGTACACATCATGACAGCACAAACAGTTAACCCTTTGAGGAGTAAGGAATTTCTAGAGGTGCTTCTAGAATTTTACTGGAACACTCTACAGCTCCCATAGACGTCTGTGTTAAAAATCTCGCAAAGACATTATGACATCATAATGAGAACTCAAAATTTGGGCAAAATTCTAATCACATATTTGTGATGGTACTCCTCAAAGGGTATGTAGTTGAATGAGAATACGGTGTCTGATGTCTAACACTCAGTCCTTTACTGTACTGTAGGTTCAAAGGCTCTGTGGACACGGTGGGATATGTAGATGGAGACGGTGTTGGCCACTGTATTTCTCCACTCCTCTATGAAACTGGCTGGATTCCATTTGAACTTCTAATAAACAATGTTAATAAACAAAGGGGCAAATGGCTATCAGGTAAAGACCCGCCTATGGTAATGGCTCTAGTAGTGACTGCAAAGTTGTCATGAGAAAGTGTAGTGCAGCTGTGGGGAACCTATGTCTCGAGGGCCGTTTGTGGCCCTTGAGGCCGTTTTATCCGGCACCCGATATAATTTTAATGTTTTGCAGCTTCACATAAAATATGACGTATTTTGTAAAGGAATCTTAGAAAATACATTTGCAATACAATTATATTCAGTGGACCTAGAGAAGGTAAGGTCTGTTCTAAAGGTGGCTGCCTTCAATATAGGCCTTAAGTGCAGGGGGAAATCCTGGTTTGTGCTCATAGTACGGAACCTTGGAGGACTTTCATGGATGAATTTGAAGTGACCCCTCGAATGGAAAAGGTTCCCCACCCCTGGCGTAGCGTATAACTTTGTTTCAGTCAACAAGTATTATTCAATTGATTGTGTGTGTGTGTGTGTGTGTCTGTGTCTGTGTCTTTGTCTGTGTCTGTGTGTGTGTGTCTGTGTCTGTGTCTGTGTCTGTGTCTGTGTGTGGTCATTTTGCAATCCCGGTAATACAGTAAGATCACATCATCAGGGACTGAATGTGAAGCAGCCCGCGCCTTTATTGTAAAATGCATTTTCCTGTTCTAGTGCACCACAGCAAGATGGATGCTGCGTTTAAAGTGACCCTGGTTAACGCCACACAGTGGCAGTACTACGGCACTCCGAACACAGGGGGAACCCTACGCATGACGTGGAACTCATCACTCATCAGGGCTGAGAGCGTGGACGTGGAACTGTGGGGTTACGAGGAGACAGGTGCGTTAAGAGAGTCATGGCTTTGGGGCCACAGTTGCACTGCCAGAGCTGTGAATTCTTTTCCAAAAGCAGCACACTGCTAGCCTGGCGACGCCATCCTATTGACTCCACACAAATATTTTGGCTCCTCGCATAGTCTGACAAAACCCTCCTACCTCGGTTCGCTCACTGTTGAACCAATCAGCAAACAGCTGAGAGAGGTGACGCAGAACTCACCCACAAAGTCCGTTACTGATTGGTTAAGGTAACACTATTCATGTCACACCTTTGTTTTGTTATTTGTATGCTTTTGCGACACTATATTGTAACAGTCATGCTAATAAAGCACAATATGGGTTTTGATTTTAATTCGGAACTCCAATGAATTTAAATGGCAGAGTAAGATCAGACGATCCCTCCCCCTCCACGGAGACGGATTCCTCTTAGCTTTCGCCTGACGGAGTCAACAGTCGGCTTTCGCCCAGGCTACTACACTGCTACAACAGTCAAATCGCACTATGTTTGTTATGTTGAGCTTTTCCAAAGTGATTCCTCCTGAAATAGCTGCACCTGAAAGAAAAGGAAAAAAACTTTTCAAGGTGTACAGGCCTTCTTCCCTATCCTTTGTAGAGCTGTTTCTTCTGAAATGTCCTTGTGTTTCACCAAAAGCAAGAAATACTTGAAAGAGTACACTGTAAAACATAAATAAAATCTTTGAATCAGTGAAGCATAGTGAATTCCACACACAGACTACAGTAGTACAATACAAGGAGAATTCCAGAACTTGAAATGCCACATTAGGCATTCAAATTGGTCATGCATGGTCTAGCATTTAGCTTACAGTTTAACAGCACTTAAACAGGACAACTGTTTGAACACAGTTCAAGGTCAGCCCATGGGACAATGCACATTAAAACTACAGTTTTACTTCAACACTTAAAGAGTTCATTTAACACCTTCTAGAGTATAGTTGGTCCCACAGTAGATTAGATTAGATTAGATAACGTTTTTAGTACCCAAAGGTAGATTTGGTTTGCAGATAAGTGATCTCCACCCATACAAAACATCTTAAACACTTAGGACACACATATACAGCACAAACATTCCACATTGGGCATTTAGTCAATACCAAAATGTTGTGTATCCTATTGAAGGCACATGGAGTCACATAGTGACAAGGACAATATATATAGGGTAATGATATACCCTCTCCCAGTGTTGAATTAGCACTGCATCTGTTACTGTGCAGCCATTGTACTGTGTATCACTATCTTATCCTGAATTCCTCCCTTGCTTGATGGGACAGGAGCATGCCACATACCAGGGGTGGGGAACCTATGTTCCGAGGGTCGTTTACAGCCCTTGAGGCTTTCTTATTCGGCCACCGATATAATTTTAATGTTATGCAGTTTCACATGAAATGTAACATGTTTTGTAAATGAATCATTAAGATTACATTTGCAATACAATTCAGTTATATTTTCAGGGAACCTAGTGAAGGTGGGGTCTGTTGTTGCCACCTTCAATTTAGGCCTAAAGTGCAGGGGGAAATCCTGGTTTGTGTTAATTGTACGTCCCTTAGAGAACTTAATGAAATTTGAAGTGCCCTCGAATGAAAATGTTTCTCTACCCCTGCCATATACAGTATACTGCCATCTGATCTTTTGTTCTCAGTCACATACATGCGATGCCTTCCAGAATATAGTCTCGCAGCCGAATAAAAAAGCAAAGCGAGCAAAACAAAGAAGATTCAAGATTCAAGATTCAAGAATTTATTGTCATTGTAAAAAAGGCAACGAAATTGTGTTTGGGGTACAATACTTAGTAGTAGCAGGTTTCCAAGTAAAGTGCAAAACGAGGTAAAAGTGACACCAGTGCTTGACCCCCCCAGCCCCCCCATCCCACTTAAAGTGCAGCAGAGATTAAGTGCATAATACGACACCCCCCCCCTCCCCTCTCTCAAACATGCACGCGCGTACGCACACACACACACACACACACACACACACACACACACACACACACACACACACACACACACACACACACACACACACACACACACACACACACAGAATGTCCAAAGGATAGATGGATAACATTTAAGACAGTAATGTTCCTCAGCAGTCCTGCAAATTCAAAAGTCTAATGGCCTGGTGGTAAACGCTCTTGGCCAGTCTTTCGGTGCGGCTCTGAAGGGACCTGTACCTTCTACCTGAGGGTAGCTGTTGGAACAGATGGTAGGCAGGATGGTGGCTGTCACGCAGGATGTTATGCACTCTCCGTAGACAGCGTGTGGTGTAGATGGTACTAATCTCTGGGAGAGGCATTCCAGTGATTTTCCCTGCTGTTTTCACCACACGCTGGAGTGCCTGCTGATCTGCTTTGGAGGAGCTGGAGAACCACACTAGGAACCCATAGGTCAGAACACTGCTGATGGCACAGTTGTAAAAGTTCACCAGCAGTGGTCTGGGGATGTGGTAGCTCCTCAGCTTCCTCAGGTAGAAAAGGCGCTGCTGGGCCTTCCCAACAGCAGAGGCGATGTGGGTGCCCCAGGACAGGTCCTCCGCCAGGGTCACTCCCAGGAATTTAAAAGTCCTGACTCTCTCCACCTCCTCTGACCCGATGGAGAGGGGTTTGTGATGCTTCGGCTGTTTCTTTCTAAAGTCCACAATCATTTCCTTGGTCTTTTTGGTGTTAAGAGCAAGGTTGTTGCTGTCACACCATGAGGCTAGATGTTGCACCTCTGCCCTGTAATCCCCCTCGTCGCTGTTGGTGATGAGGCCAAGGACGGTGGTGTCGTCCACGAACTTGACGATCAGATTGGAGGGAGAGGAGGCAGAGCAGTCACTCCACTTAAAATTCAGCACACTTAAAGCTTAAAGCTTAAAGCTAAAGCCATTGAAGTAAAAATATAGGTATAAGCGTAGGGCACATAATGATAAAGTTTTCCAACTGATTGTAATATGTCTTAAATAAAATGTAAGACATATCACCAGAGTAGTACATTCACCCTTGAAGTGTTCTCTTGTTCGCCGTCCAAGTAATTCATAGAAATGTAGTAGCATACAGTATGTAAACATGTTTTTGCACTCCTCCCTGATGAAGGCCGCAGGGCCGATACACGTTGGTGATTTTTAATGAGTTTGCCCATATAATTAAGTTTTATTTTTCTTACCCCATTAATAAACTGAAGTGCCTGGACCAATGATCTTTTTCCTCCAGTCTTTTTTGTATTGTAAACTTGGTTCTTGCACACCGCCCTCAGGTGAGCCATACAGTGACTCCTGGGTGCCCGGGTGGCAGTATCTGTACTCTGTGGGGCGTGCGGTGCCCAACAACGGGGCCTTCAGCTTCGTGCCCAGCCCAGCCAAGGACCCTCACTGGAGGTGGGAGATGGGCAGCATCAGAGTTAGTCCCAGCTCAAGCACTGAGGGACAGAGGTAAGAAGGAGACTCTCTGCATACCAGGTATACAGCGCTGGCAAAAGGGAGTGCATCGGAGCAGCTCAGATTTAGGAAAGGCAATTTATGATTAAAGGTGCACTGTGTGAGATTTTTTGTTGTTTATTTTCCGGAATTTATGCTACCCATTCACTAATGTTACCTTTTTCATGAATACTTACCACCACCATCAAATTCTAAGTATTTATTATGACTGAAAATAAAGCACTTTTCATACATGAAAAGGGGGATCATCTCCATGGTCCACCATTTTGAATTTCCAGAAATAGCCATTTTTAGCTGCAAAAATGACTGTACTTGGGCCATACTAGAAAATATTTGTTTATTACTTAGTAAAAGTTCATTAAAAGATCACATTTGGCAATTGACAACACAGTTTCAATGAGCAGCATAGTTGCAGTACCTTTTTTGACCATTTCCTGCACAGTGTACCTTTAACATTAGTTCCTTTGGCACTTGTCTTGACTATGTTTTCCCACATACCTGTATGGCGTCCTCCTACAAAATAGTTTTTTTGCATAGTAGTTCTCTCCAATGACACCCCATTTTCTGAAGGCCAGTAACGCGGAGGATGTACCGTTTTTTTCTGCCTCAATCATTCTATATCCCCCCACCCCACCCCATTCAACTCACAGACTTTCTTACTTTCTTTCCTAAATGCATTAGAAGTCACATTCACCATTTCCCAATGTCAAGTGTATGAGCCTTGGAAGTGTGTCAGCGTAATTTGTCACGCCCAGTACCAAAGAGTATCCTGTCAATGGGTGTGATTATGAAGGCTGATACACTTGGAAGGATGCACACTAGACTTTGGGAAATGCCCAAAGTTAAAATAAAAAAATTATATGAATGTCTCAGAAAGCTCATAAAAGAAATGTAATCTGAATTAAGTATGGTAGGCTTTTGTGCTACGTACGATTCTGTCTACATCTTATCTATCGATCCTGATAGTGGTGTGAACGCCCTGTGGAGTGGGGCTCATGCTCTGGCCTGGCACCTGCAGCAGGCCTTCAGGGACGACTCGGCGCGCTGGGCCACTGACAAGTGCCTGTCCTGGGACACCGCAGAGGAGAAGCTGCCCGACTTTCTGTCCGAGATCCCAGACTGCCCCTGTACGCTCGCCCAAGCTCGCGCAGACACCGGCAGATACCATGTGTGTACAGTAGGACTAGTTGTACTGTACAGTACAATAGGTTTTTTTTTGCTTTATTGTTTATAATTTGGTGCTGTCTTAGCCTTAGCTATGACTGCAAAGCTGTTTTCTCATTTGGCTACGAAATTTTGTGCGCGCATCATAGGAAGATTGTGTGTAGGGGTTGTAAAGGTTGTATAAATATGTACATGTTGTATTGTATTTTGTAGGGGTACTGGAAGTATGGGTGAGCCTAGGCAGTGTTTTCTAGTGCTCTATGTTACGTTGGTGGAAAGTAAGACTGTACTAGTGTCCTCTAATTATTAGTGGTGTGCATTGGCACTGCCCTCATGATTCGATTCAATTACGATTCGGGAGGTAGCGATTCAATTTGATTTGATTTGATTTGATTCTACGATGCATTGCAATACATTACATTTCTACTGAGAGCAAAGCATATTTTTCATCAGTCATGATGAGGCAATACAAGCAGCCAGATACTGAACAGCATTTTATTTGCTGTTTTATGTATCAGTCTGACAGTTTTCAATGCTTTGAAGCAGAGATGGGACCAAGTCACTAATTTGCAAGTCGCAAGTAAGTCTCAAGTCCTTCCAATCAAGTCCGAGTCAAGGCACAAGTTACGACACATTTGACCAAGTCAAGTCCAAGTCCAAGTCGTGCCAAAGCCAAGTCAAGTCCAAGTCTTATTTTTTCCAAGTCCTTAACAAGTCACCTTGTATTCTATGTGCAATATTGACAATTACCTTTGGTCATAAATGCATTACCTCTCCACACAGCTTTGCATGTCCCCCTTCGCCAGTCATGTCCCTTACGAAAATCGACCATGGTATACCATGATTTCAGTTTTTTGAGCATGGTTCGGCATTGGTTGTTGATTTTACTAGGTTTAACTATAAATTGAACCATGGTTTACCACGGTTTATAATTATTCATTAAATTACTCTTATCTTTCATCCAACGCACATATTGGTCACAGTCCTTGGAGCAATGTGGGGTTAGGTGCCTTGCTCAAGGGCACTTCAGTCATGGATGGAGGTGTAGGGAGAGGTGGGTCTAAGGGTGGGATTCAAACCTCCAACTCTGTGATCTTCAGCCCAACTCCCTAACCATTACACCACGGCTGCAGACAAGCTTTCATGGTTTTTTTGGGTGACCATGCAACCCACAATTGATCTTTTTTTTTTTTAGCATGGTTTGTGACTATGGTTAAGGTAAATCGTTTATTTTTTCTTTCTTTCATGCATTTTTTTCACACACAAATGCAAAAAATATGATGTATTCATTGACTTGGAGCACAATTGCAAATCATTGCAAGCTAAAGCTGTCAAGTCGAGTCAAGTCTCAAGTCAATAGCGTACAAGTCGAGTCAAGTCACAAGTCATTCCTAATATTGGCAAATCAAGTATCAAGTCGAGTCATTTGTGATTCAAGTCACAAGTCAGTCCAAGTCACAAGTCACAAGTCCACATCTCTGCTTTGAAGTGCTTTTATTTAATTTAACATTCATTTGCTCCAGAAATATCCACGGAAATAATTGAAACTTGAAATAATATGCTGCATCGATCGATTATTACACTTGCCACATTGAATTGAATTGCCCTGCCCCCGCATTGTGATGCATTGCCGAATCGATTATTGTTGACACCACTAGTAGTTATCTGGCCCTAGAGTGTGGGCAATGACCGTCTGTCTGTCTCTCCGTCTGGCTGTCCACCTGCAGTGCTTTGAGTTGCCTACAGATGGCGCCAAAAACATACATCACACGCATAGAACAAGGGGGACAGGTTGCAGTTTGTGATGGCACTTGTGATGGTTTCATTATGGAAATCATTCACTACGTTTACATGATGTTTTTAATTCAGAATTAATAATTCAGAATGAAATTGTTCAGTCCAATTTACTTTGATCTTTCATTTAATTTCGAATTAAGAGGTATTTCAAAACGGAATTAAGCTTTATTCAGAATTAGATGTAGTTAATTCCGAATTACAGTAAATGTCTTATGTTGACATAGCCAGTATGGAGATTATTTCGTAATGCTAAATGGATTTTGTACTCATTTGAATAGACCGACTATGGCTGTGACATTGAGAAAGGGAGCAAGTGCACCTATCACCCCGGAGCTGTTCACTGTGTGAGAGCCATACAGGCCAGGTACAGTACAGTGTATGCTGAGTCTTTGGCTCTGGACTATAACACACACTGATCATTGAAGCATCAGTCAAAAAGTGAACAACACTAACACTAATTGGTTACAAAAAAGGTTACAAAAAACACTATTACTAAAGTTAAAAAGCCTTCATTGAACCCTGACAACATGCAATTAGTAATAATAATAATAATAATAATAATAATAATAATAATAATAATAATAATAATAATAATAATTAATAATAATATTAGTAAGTAAACTACTGATTGTAAGTCATACTGTGTATAGTATGCAGCTTAAAATGTTTGAACAAATTCAGGAACACGTACAGTTTGCATGGCAATTGTTGCAGCACACTGTTCAATAAGGGTAATCATATTAAAATGGTATTAATTCACTTATGCTAACGGAGTATTCTTGATTCAAGTCTTGATTTTGCTTTATATAGACATACATACTGTACAGTTATTCGCTCAAATGTTTCATTTTTATCTCTTTCCATATATCTGTGCTGGTCAGTACATATTTCATATTGTTTAGGCTTACTTAGTGGTAATGTGCTTTATTTTTTCAATCTTTTTTTCATGTCTTTGCGCCAGTCCTAAATACGGAGCGGGTCAACAGTGTTGCTATGACAGTGCTGGTGTCCAGGTGTTGACGGGTGACTCCATAGGGGGCAGCACGCCGGACCGGGGCCACGACTGGGGCGCTCCGCCGTACGTCCGGCCACCCCGTGTCCCCGGCCTGTCCCACTGGAGATACGACGTGCTCAGTTTCTACTACTGCTGCCTGTGGTCTGACAACTGCCAGTACTACTTCAAACACAGGCCCTCCAGCGACTGCAGAGCCTACAGGCCTCCTAAAGCAGGTACCCCCGGTCCCTCACCATTACCAATCCGCATTTACGTCCCATATTGTAGGGGAACAGTACCACAAAGTTAATGGCGAGGAGGGGTGCGTTGCTACGCAGGTCGCCAAGCCATTACTTTGTGGAACCGGTCGATCTCGAAGACTGTTATCCAGCTTATCTGCCTTTAGGGTAGGGTATTTTTTAAATCTACAAACGTATTACTGTCTGTAAAGTTCTAGGAACCATGCCAACTGCACCAGCACCTAGTGAGCACAAGAGTGAGCAAGATCGACGTTGCACTATCTGACGTGTGTAACATGTAGACGTGCCTAGAATCTTCCTTTGGAATGCTGTCCTGATTATTACATTTTCCGTAGATCATGTGCCTGATTTCTATAAATGTATCCCTTAGATACCGTCAGCATTCCAAGCAAAGATTCTGTGCATCTACATAAGTCTCACGCGTCCGATAGAAGCTGGAACAGTTCCACAGGATTAATGGTACAGTGGTGCACCATGCTTTCCTGTAGCTGATTTGAAAACAATTATTGAAATAAGAGTTGGTCCAAATTCCTCCAGAGCAATGTGAAAGACCCTTAGGCCGTTTTCAGAAACACAATGACATAATATTAGGTTTAGCGGGCAATTACTTTTAACATGGGGTTATGTAGGTCCAGAATGGAAAGCTTTTTTGAACAAATGAAATCAGCAATTAAAATGTTTTTGTGTTGACATGAGTTATCTTATCTACCATTTTAATATCCTTCATTTGAAATGCTTCAGCTTGACAAAGATACAATAAAAGCACAGAAATAAATAATGGGGTAAATACTTTTGCACCGCTCTGTAAATGCTCTGATTGTATCAATGCCAGACTATCAACAGCTAACTTACCGTATTCAAACTAGACCTTAACACTTACCATGAAAAGCTACCGTAATTCACAAGCAGAGCAGAAATTCTCTGCCTCTCAGCAAGTCACAGTTACTACACCTTAGGAATTGCCTACACCTACTGAGTGAAAATGACCGATGAGTGCTATCATACATGAGGCGGGTTATTAAGTTAAGTAGCCCTGTTACCGTTGACCTGTGCCGTTAGTCAGCGGCACTAATGCAAGCCTCTCATCTGACCTCTCCTCCACCTCCATGCAGCTGAGAGAAGGCTAAATGTTGTACGAAATATACCTTTACTGCAGTGTGATATGATGTGCATTAGGTATGTGTGTGTGTGTGTGTGTGTGTGTGTGTGTGTGTGTGTGTGTGTGTGTGTGTGTGTGTGTGTGTGTGTGTGTGTGTGTGTTTGTGTGTCTGTGTCTGTGTCTGTGTCTGTGTCTGTGTATACTCAGATTTTGCCATATGTTTACTACAATGTGCAATAATGTGTATTAGGTCTTTGTCTACGTCTTGTATCTATGTATCTATGTAAACTGTCAGACACCTTAATTTCCCTCGGGATTAATAAAAGTACTCTACTCTACTCTAGCCTCAGTTCTTGGCGACCCCCATTTCATCACGTTTGATGGCAGCACCTACACCTTCAACGGGCGGGGGGAGTACCAACTGCTGTCCTCCCCAGACAAAGGCCTGTTTGTTCAGGGCAGGACGGGACCGGTGAAACTGGAGAACGGTGGGTCCCCTTCCCTTCCCTTGCTTGCTTGCTTGCTCCTGGCTTAAGTCAAAGCGATTGGAAAGGGGATTTTTTTTTTGCCCATAAGCAGGGCTGGACTGGCCATCTGGCATGTAAAATGTAAAAAAAATAAGTATATATATATATATATTTACATTTCTGAAAATAGATGCAAAGGAGGGTGCGGGGCCCACTGGTGAGTCAGTTCTGCACCACTAATTGTGAGGGGGGCCCCGGCCCCCTTTAAGCCAAAAGTGCCCAGGCCCTATTTCTCCCCCAGTCCAGCCTTACCCATAAGCCCCGTCGCCTCTCCGGGGGCCTTGGGGCTCTTTGTGTGGCAGGCAGGCAGGCAGGCAGCGGTGTAAAGCCATTTAGGGAGGCCAGTCAAAAAGAACCAAAAAGGTCGGGTCAGGTGGCAGTCGGAAGGAGAATGAGGGAGTTTGGGGAGATGAAGGACAATTTGCCTGTCTGAGCTCATAAGGCCTTTTTTACACAATAGCAGGCGATCTGTTTAAACCACTGGAGAGATTAAGGAGAGTCCCGGCAGCAACTCTAGACAACACTAAAGCCATGATGCATTCAGGTCCGCTCACTCTGACAGCGGGACGGGAGGGAAAACGGGTCAGTTGTCCTGTCCCGTCCCGGCCCAGGGATACGGGGGGCCTAGAATTTGGTCCTCCTTACATTATATGCACTGAGAGAGGTGCCCTTTTCAGATGATCTTTGTCCCGGCCCCGGTCAAAGCTGTCAGCGATCGTGGCTGCATTTACATGGTTACTCCAGATAGTTCATTGTACCTAATGAGGTACAGTAGATAGTGTGTTGTTACTAAAAACACCAAACACCCAACAAGAACCTCGACAAAGTTGATCCAACCAGTGCAGAGTTAGCTGGTACACAGGTCTACTGGTTACTCTGATAAGTTACCTGTGTTGGAAGGAAACTGTGTTTCTTTTTTTTAGTTATGCATCATAATGTTTATGACTTAACTATGACTGTGTCATGAGACTATTATGTAAGGGTTAACGTTCGGCGAGAAGGTCGCTACCGTGGAATAGCAGCACGACAGAGAGAATCTTTAGACCCCGACGCGGAGCGGAGGGGTCTTGTTCTCTCTGAAGTGCTGCTATTCCACAAAGCGACCGACTCGCCGAAAGTTAACCCGCTTATTATATGGATATACTTAAATGATTCACACATGCGGGGACATTGCTTTAGACCTATTTAATGTTAAGATTGTTGCTGCGCAAAACAAAACAGTGCCGTTGTGGAACACCGCTAGGCAACAGCTAGGTAGGCTAGCCAGGACAACAGGTGTTGTCTATCACAGCAGCTGATTAGAGTGACAAAACCGACCCCCTGCGGAGTGATATGAAACATTCGCTTTAGCCACTGACTTGTATACAAGCCAGTGGCTTTAGCAGTGAACGTCTTGTTGCCATTGACAGCGGTAGCCAGGACAACGGGTGCTGTCTATCACAGCAGCTGATTAGAGTCTTGTTGAAAAGTCGCTTTAGCAGTGAAAAGTCTTGTTGCCATTGAGAGCGGTCTGTTATAGACCAACCCGTCCGTTATCGAAAAATAACAGACGTCCGAACGTTGGGGAGCCCCGTTGAAATGAATGGAGCATTCGACAGATGACGTCACAACCATATAATAAGACACTATAATGACATGCTTATGAAACCGACGTCAAGTAAAGTGTTACCTCTATCTCCCCTCTAAAAGGCACCCTAGCGAAGGCTACCCAGCTCACCTCTGTGGCCATGAGGGAGAACAGCTCTGACATCATAGAGGTGCGACTCTCCACAGATGGCTCAGGTGTGACTCATCATCCAGACACCTTACAGGTGCTGAGGAACCAGGAAGTGCTCTCCTTCACCGAGCAGAGCTGGATGGACCTACAAGGTGCTAACGCTGAGGCTAAATTAAATTATAAACATCTAGACATGGATCATTCCAATTTAGCAAATCACCTCATACCTGTGTCTCAAAATACTATTGAACTTTGCAGAAAAATAATGGCTGAACAAGCACACCCTTGACACCCCCTTGAAAAGGGCAGATAAAACATATGACCAAATGAAGACAATATCACAAACACAAACCACAGCAGCAATACTGCCAGTCCGTCCAAGATGCAGCACAAATTCTTTTGACTAAAACATATTGACTTCATACACTTGACCTCAGGCACTTTGGAGCTAATACCATAGCAAGTGCAGAGAGCGTTTCATGAGAACCTGCTGCGTGTTTCAAGATGTATTTGATGTTAGTGAAAGGACTTGCTCTGGAATTAATAAAAACATGGCCATAAACCCTTATTTAAGAGACGCACAGACTGTGTTGGATTTCCCGAAACATTCAACCTTGCATAAGAGTCTCGTAATTGAAGCAATTTGAACTAAATTATGTCCACAAGGCTCTTCCCTTTAAAAAGTTGTGTGCTGTAGCAACATCAAGTGTCTTTGAACAATTTCCATATGTGATCTCTGGTGCGGCTCTATGTCAGGGTTGGGAATTGGAAAGGAATTCACAGTATGATGCCCATCGCAGTGCACATGCCACGATACAATACCAGCACAATGTATTGCGATACGTGTATTATTGTGATATTGTGACATTCAACATACTGTACGTCAGTAGGCGAAAAGTGTAAAAATAGAACTTAATTACAAGTTGCGGTGCACACTCTAGTGTTATATCTCATCACATATTTGTTTTATCACAACTATTCAAACAATGTTTTATAGTGCGTTCATGTGCTCTCGTAATTATCGTAAATACCAAACGCTGACATTCGAAGCACACATGAACGCCACCGCTTCTGGTATTTACCACTGGACAACTCGTAGAAAATTTTAAGAAACGAGTTTATGAGATGATGACGCACACAACCGCTTGCTCTACTCTCGCCATGGCAACCTCTAAGTTGAAATACTAAAAAAAACGGCATTCAGTATGTTTAGACAGTCATGGTGAATGATATGGGTGGAACGGTTCACAAAATTCACGGTTCGGTTCATATCACGGTATCAAGGTCACGGTTTTCGGTTCTCTACTGTACTTTTTTTTTTGTTCATGGTAAATGGTGCACTGGGAATATTAAACCATATTTATATAACTGCAATTATAAAGTGATAATGCGCAAGTTGAATCAGCTGTGGTCAGCTGATGTGCGCTGTCTGAGCCTTCCAAATGCCCTCTTTCAAGTGGCTAATACAATCAGACTTATCACTAAATATCCTACATATGGTTTGTATAGGCTTATAATGTGAAAATGGTGTTTTTAATTGTGTCATCCTCTGATTGGTCTTATATGCTAATGTGTTAATCAGAGAGACTGGATAAGATACTCCTAGAATCTCTGCTTTACATATTTTTCTGGGCAGTACATGAATTGCGGTTTGCCACGGAATGCATTTCACGGTTCGGTATGGTGTGTGAATTGTACGGTTTCGGTTTTCGGTGCGGTTTGTACCATCCCTAGTGAATGACAGTGTCAGAAAATATACAGAATTTTTACCTTTGACTTCCTAATTCATTTGCTTGCTGTAGCTGATGAACAACAGTCTATAATCGTTTTAGTAAAAAGTCTCACTCTGGTTCACCATCTTTAATTTGTAAACAACATCAAAACAGCTCATGAACGCAACGCACTTGTAAATACCACTTCGCAACTACATAATATCTACTTCAGAAGACCACAGGAATGCACCATTATTTTACAACATTTCATTTTATTTTCTTAAGAATCGCTTTTTGGTGTCATTAATCAATTTAGTATAGAATTGCATACAGTGTGTGTATATATTCTGTATAAAATTATATACAGTATGTAATTATTTAGTGAAAAGTAGTATCACAGTATATAGTCATAGCAATTGTTTTGCACACCCCTACTCTCTACAGATGTGTTTGTGTTCTCGGGCACCCCTGGCAACGTGACCGTAATGTTCGCGTCGGGCGCCGGGGTGGAGGTGAGGGCTCGAGGGGTAACCATGACGACCACTATCCTGCTGCCCATGGAGTTCGCCAACCAGACTCAGGGGCTTCTGGGTAGGATGAATGATGAGGCGGGCGATGACCTCGTGTCCAGCGATGGGCATATCTATGACGCCGGCCAGAGCAGCTCAGAGGAACTCTTTGGCTTCGGCGCCACCTGTAAGTAACTGCCAGTCACACATGCGTGCGCGCGCGCACACACACACACACACACACACACACACACACACACACACACACACACACACACACACACACACACACACACACACACACACACACACACACACACACTCACATCCTCTCTCTCTCTCTCTCTCTCTCTCTCTCTCTCTCCACAGCAGCTGGATGAAATTTGTACTTACAAAACAAGAAGATTCAAATGGCAGGTAGCCCATGTGGTGGCCTCCACTAATCCTGTCCATACTGTATGTAGAGGGAGCATGGCAGTAATGTTAGAGGAAGCCTCTTTTTGTTTCGCACAGTGAAAGCATAGTTTGTCCTAAACAGTTGGCAGCCCTGCTGTATATCCATGTTCTTGGGCATGTTAATAACCTCTCTGGAATACAGTAAATGTGGACAGTTATATCAGAGAGAGTAGAGAGAGAGAGAGGTTCCATTGGCCCATTGTTTCCCGGTTCTATTATTGGGGGCGAAATCCCCCTTTAGGCAGACCTAGGCAGACCTGAGGACTGTTCTATTCAATGCTAGGAGCATTATGACACGCCCCTTTAGGCAGACCGGAACCTGGTCATGTTAGGTGCCCATAGCAACCTATTACAATGGCATATCTCTATACTTAAAGAATCTCTGGTTATATCTTGTCACCAGTGCATAAAAAACATCACAAAAACTACCAGGCAGTGTTTTCTGGGATTAAACTGAAAAAAGAGCAGAGTCCTTCTTAGGTACTTGAGAATGAGATCATTCACATTGATGATGTAATTATTCCATTAGTATCTAGTCACATGATCAGCTACACAGGCAGTGTTGATGATGGAGTGCACTTCGGAACGTCTGTTTTTCATGTTGCAATCCCCCAAGAGCATTTTACGGCAATCTGTTGTGTATTACAGTTGTTTTTAGATGCGTCCCACGCATCTCTATAAGAGGCTTTGGTGTCCGTCCGTCCGTCCGTCCCTCCGTCCGTCCGTCCGTCCGCCCTCCCGTGATGTGTTTCCCTCCCGTGATGCGTTTCTGAATTGTGATTCCCTCCTGTGATTCCCTCTTGTGTCCACAAGGTGGCAGTCGCTCAGTTTTGGCCTGGAGCTCATGCGTGCAAACCAACCGTGCTCTTTGCCTGTGAGAAAAACATGGCGGCACTTCCTGTTGATTTTCACATGAAAGTTTTGCTTAATTTAAAGTCCCTAAGCGACTATAAATGTTGTGGCTTCCATATATTGATGTAAAAGTGCCCCACGAAGTAATGAAGCACAACAAAGTTACTCCACATTACCATTTGACCACTCGTTTTTCTATGCTAACAGGGTAGCATGTAGCATTGTAAATGATCCAGGGAGAAAGGGGGAAATGTTGTGATTTCAGTCCGCCTGAGGCAACGATTTTCGTGGGGAAGATGACCTGCATCTCGGTGGCATTGAACCACGCCCCCGTGCCTTATTTGGCTCGCTCAGCACGTGCGTCCTCAGTCCAATCGCAATGCTTTATTTTCCCCAGACGTTTAATCGCATTTAAGTGAAAGTGCCATGTATACACATCGCAAAATAACTCTTAATCCGATCTATTTAAATCGCATTTATTAAATCGGACTTAAAAACATCATGTACACGTAGCCAATGTCTCATTGATTAGTTTATGGAACTTACGGTTTGTCTGTTACGGTCCACGAAGACAATATCCACGTGAAAACGCAAACGCCTGCAAACCACTGTTTTGACAGAAATACAGTTCACCTGTCGCCTACTCTGTTTTCTTCCCAAAGCGGCATTTAAAAGTATTCCATGAAATCCAACATCAACGTCACTTCAAATAGGTGACAGCATCATGCTCACACATGAAATAACACTTCAGTGAGGGGGGGACATCACTGCTCTCATATTAAAGTGAAAAGAGAATTTCACATTTTAGTTTATTTAATGTAGGCCTATGCAAAATTGCAAATAGCCTATTCATTGAAATCTGTCCAGAAAGGGTTGTAATGTTTGCCTGTTTTTTATGTTTGTAATTTAAAAAAAAAAAAGAAAAAAAAAAAGTGATTTAAAAAAAAAAATAGCCTAACAAAAATAGAGATTTTATGTTAAAAAAAAAATGTGATATGGGATGGACCGATGGCCCCCCTAAGCTAAATTCGCCTTAGGTCCCCACATTGCTAAATGTAGTGTAAGGGATTATTTTGAAAAGACAGTAACATGTAATCAGCAATGCATTACAGTTTTTCAGTAAATTGCCCAACACTGTTGAAATCCTATGGTACTTTTTCAAATCCAGGCTTATACAGTACATGGTAGGCTTATTGATAAATTGCCTTGACAGGTTATGAGGAGGCCAAGGGGGCGTTTGGGCAAAAAAGGTTCAGAACGGGCATAGACGGACGCATCTGTTGTCCGCCTGTCGGACTTGTTTTACTAGTCATAGTAAATATCTCAGCTCGTTTCGACGTGAACACGATAAGGGGATGTCCAAAAATGAGCCTCAAGACAAATATGAACAATGTCTTGATTTTGCTTCCCGGACAATTGACGCCTTATGGCAGCCTCCAGAGCTGATGTGTGAATTTCAAAGCATTTTAAGTCAACTTCATAGTTGTGATACTGTGCTATGTGTACAGTAAATAGATATTGTATTGTATTGTATTGTATTGTATTGTATTGTATCATATTGTACTGTATATATTCCCACTACCAATAGAGAAGAGAACACATGTTTACAGTTAAGTGACCTGGAGGCAGATGCAGTGTGAGAGTGGGGTCCAGAATTGAGTCCACGTCATTGTATGTGTATTGAGGGGAGGTGCCCTTCCAGATTACTTTGGCTAGTGCCCAGCCGGGGTACTTTTATCTTCTGCTGGATCCCTTCCCAGCCTGGATGATATAATCAGATCCCTTAACTCATATGAAATGGTGTGGGTATGGAAGCTGGATTGTGGTTTAGTGCAGCTACTCACTGAGGGTTACACTTTAGGAGATGGGCCTGCTGCCTCTTGTATTTGCCTAAGTAATTCTAACCATCTGTGTGTACTTAACCTCTGATATATTATATTATATTATATTATATTATATTATATTATATTATATTATATTATATTATATTATATTCTGTATTTTTTCTCCTGGAGAGGTATTTATTCATTTCAAATGTGACTTAAGTTTTGTTCAGAGCAGCACATTAGATATCGTACTGCTGTGAAGTGGTCAAGGTGTCTGTGTTTGAGCCAGCAAATTTGTTTTGTAACGTGTGAAGTTACTGTAGATATTGCCGTTCATCAATAACAACTTCAGAATCCCACTGAGCCGTACAGTGGCCACCTTTAAAAACATAACTATGTTAACTTTGCTACAGTTTGTGCTTGGGTGGCTATTCCTTGGTTTTGCTTTTCACAGTCCTCCTTATAGTATCTGTTTCCTTCAACAGGGGCGATAGCCAATGAGTCGAGTCTGTTCACCTACGACTCTGCCTATCTGACGGATCACTACCTCCATGTCTCCAAACACGACCCTGACTTTGTTCCAGTGTTTTCCCCGCCTGAGGATCCCAGCGACCAGCTGTGGAGTGACATGACCAGGATCTGCTTTGGCGACGGAGCTAGCTTCTGCAAATACGACACCTTGGTCACTGGCAGCCTGAACACGGGCAACGCCACCATCAGTGCCGTCCGTACCCACATGGCTCTGGCCAATGACCTCTCGCCAGGTGGGTTCTCAATATAAAGAGGAGAAAAACCTGCACTCACGAGCCGAGTCTCATTGTTTACTTATCATTTACTACCATGTTCACATGCAGTCCATATGGCGATTTTACCAAACTTGTGTAGGCATGTATATTTTTTACTATATATCTTTTTTCTGTGGGCCCACAGGTACAGGAACAGGGTAAATCATCTATACTTGCACACTTCTTCTGCTTCAATTTCAGTCACTTTTTAGCCCACCTTATGTTACTCACTTCATTGTTGGTTCCACTCGGTGAAAAAATATCAGTTTTAGTTTGGTAACTCTTAAGAGTTGAAATTAGCTCCATTCAGGTAACACTGGGACCCACTCAACATAGTTGAAATTACTGGCTACCTGCAGAATTTTACTCCATGTTAGAGAAATTTGACTCTTCACAGTGTTTTAAAATCAAGCTTACTCTGAAATTTTGAGACCACATTTTCACTGCGTAGATATTGTCTTCTGAGTCAAAAGACCTCTCACCCACCAGGGAGGTTCACATGGCATTGATGCTCCCTGGTAAAGGTTCTTGATCTTACATCAAAGTCCTGTAACGAAAAGAAGGATGATGGTGGTGGTTCTGGATATGGGACTTGACATGTCTGGTCCACATACCTTACTATGGGTTCTGAACCGTGGTCTCGGGGAATCTGTCAGGCGTGGACAAAGGGGTCACTTGTTCCGGGCCCAAGGAGAGATAGGGGCCCAGAATTGGATCCTCATTACATTGTATGTAATGGGGTTTGGGGCCCGTTCAGTTGTCTTTGTCCCAGGCCCAGCCAAAGCTGTCAGCAGCACTGCGTGATCTTTTACATACAGTAGATTCTTGAGCTCTGCTCAGCAGCAGGTCAGCCCAGGTGCAGTAAGTTCAGATTGATAGTGATGATGGTTTGTAGGGCTGCACGATTATGGAAAAAATCATAATCACGATTATTTTGGTCAAAATCATGATCACGATTATTAATCACGATTATTGATTTTTGCAGATTTTTTTGAAAATTGTAACAAGATGAAATATAACCAAGAAGAAATTACATACGGGAAGAGCAAAATAAAATTAATTGTAATAATTATGTAAAGGCAATAGCATGAAACTTAAGTGGACAGATTTCTGGCCAGAAACACCAGCCTGTCAGTATGTTCTGGCTTCAAGGACGCTCTCAAAAGTAGGTCACTATTGCCACGATTAAATCACGATTAAAATCATGAGTTCGATTTCACTATTTTATCACGATTTTGATTATTTTTCGATTAATTGTGCAGCCCTAATGGTTTGTGATAAAAGAGGAGAGAAGGGGGTGGACTGGAGAGATGATTTTTGCCTGAACCTGACGCAAGGCATTCATCTCTATGTAGGACACAAAGCATCACTCAAAACACATGCTCGCCTTCTGCACCCTGCCACAGGATGAAAAATGAGCCAGCGTACGGTATCTCAACGCTGCATAACTCTTGTCTGTTGTAATGCATGCGTGCATGTTGACATGTTGGACCAGAGTCTTGGCTCCTCTCGTTTGACCTCAGAGGTGAACACTCCTGCTGGCCTCATAGAGTGTTTGTCCATCTCTGTATTGTTTCCACCTGTGCACAGACCTGGACTCGTCATCTGGCATACGGGGCATTTTCCAGTAGGACAACGGTCCTCAGCGGCAGATGCTGTTGGGTTTAATTGTATTTTTCTTAGAGACCAGCAGACAATTTACAAAGGGGCACATAAGAATGCCCAGACTTTTTAAAAAGATTTTTGTTTGGTCTTTTTCGACTTCATGTGATAGGACAGTGTGAGTGGTGGACAGGAAGCGAATTGGGAGAGAGACTGAAAGGGGTCTGCTAAGGACCCGTGCCGGGAATCGAACCCGGGTCAGCCACATGGCAGGCGAGTGCCCTACCGGTAGGCCGCGGCAGGGCCAAGAATGCCCAGACTTTTTTGATGCCAGGCCACCCCTGCCTGTGGACATTAGGAGTCTGATTCCTCTCCGTATATCTTCTTGGAATTGGACTTGAGAGCCGTGTTCTTAAGATCAGATCAGATTAACAGCAAATCCTTTTTTTGAAAGCCTTGAACAAAAGTTAAATACAAAATCATGTATCCCCGAAGCCCACTGTGGCCCGATTTTCCTCCAGTGAAGGAAGGATATTATTCATGAATCTGGCAGAAATCAGAATATCAGTTATGCTCCAATACATCCAGCTCAGCTTGAGTTGCTTTCTAAAGCACATCGTGTCAGAATCGATTTACCTCAATGGCAACAACAATACAACAACTGCTGTACTACCTGTACTGCTAATATTACTACTCCTGGTCCTACTACTACTACTACTACTATTACTCCTAGTTACTCCTGCTTCTACTATTACCACCAAGGCATATGAGTTTTTTGGGTAACACTTTACTTGAAGCCCATTCTATGGTGCATTATGAGCGTATTTATAATGAATTATAATGCACATCATGATTAGTCACAATACATTATGGCTACACTCATAATGCTTCATGAATGATGTATTATAATGAGTGAATGATGTATTATATCAACAGCTATACTGCCCTACAAAGCAAAAAGGCAGTAACTGCGCAGAGCTGAAAACTGAGTCAGTTGACTTTAAAATGATGCTGCAATCCAGTATAAGTGGTTTTTGGGATATTACTGATATGTGACAGTTTTGTTACTTTATATTACCACCCTTTTTCCAAATCAATCATTTTATTTATCTGTAGACTTTGATATATATGGCATTAAAGTTATAGTTAGTCATTTTAAACAGCAATGCAGTTACTGCCTTTTTGCTTTGTAGGGCAGTATAACTATACAGCTAGCTTATTATGCCTTAAATATAATATAAATGAATAAATAACACCCTTGTTTTTATAATGCATAATAATGTAAGATTATGTACTAGTCTACTAGTGTAATTGCATCAGTAAGAGTACTACTGTACCTCTCCTTCATGCATCTCTGTCTGTGTCCCCTATTCTTGTGTACAGTTAGTGTAATTACATCAGTAAGATGACTAACTTCCTCTCCTTCATGCATCTCTGTGTGTGTCCCCCATTCTTGTGTGCAGTGGTGGCCTGTGGCTTCCTGGCTGCGCCGGCGCGGGGGGAGAAGCAGGGCTCCGTCTACCTGGAGGGCTCCCAGGTGAGCTTCACCTGCCCCAGCGCTCACGTGCTACTGGGCTCCCCGCTACGCACCTGTCAGGACAACGGAGAGTGGTCAGGCGACATCACACACTGCGTCTCAGGTAACCATGCTCAGCCTCTCTCTCGCAATCAGAGTTACAATCAGAATTATACGTAAATGACCAGGGCAGGACTGGTTTGTCTGGCATACTTGGCAAGTCCCGGTGGGCCCACGTCCATTTTGAGTACCCCAGGTCTGTCATTAAAAATATATTTTTTTAGCAATGATAATTGTAATTGATTGTGTGTAATTGTGTGTGTCAATGAGACATTCAGTCAAAGACATTGATTTCTCTGCATAATGCCCACTCTTACATTTATCTATTCATCCATTTACAGTATATAGTCGCACTACCGTGAACATGAATGGCCCTTTGGGACAAATTAAAGTTAATCTACGTATCTATCTACGGAGGATCACAGATGATACTCTGAATCAACTTTTGTTTTGAAAAGCAAATAAAAGTTTTATGTACATACTACTACCAGGGATGTTTTAGTTGTTTGTCTATCATGGATGGAAAGCTTGAGAAGCTGTGAACAATTTTACAGGAAACAGATTTTGGAAATTGGTTTTGAGTCCAGTGATTGCTGCTTATTATTGTGTTTTTCACTGTCATGTTTTTACTGTAGCCAACAACAGCAAGCGAGCAATTTTGGATGCATGGCCCAAGCCAAATGCTATTGGGGGCTATCAATAGCTCAGGAAGTCCAGGGGTGAATTTCTCGAAACCATAGTTTCTAACCACTTTAGCTACTTTGTTGTTTGCAAAGCAATATCCCATTGGCAACTACCAAAGTTTCTAACAGGCTAACAACTACGCTTTCGAGACAGGAAACCCTGATATCCTGAGTGAGAACTGAGGGCCCAAGGCTGCATCTCACTCCCCGTGGACCCACTCATTGAGGGAGGTGTACTTGTGTGCGGTAACTCTTCTGATGTGTCAAACACTTTGAGTTTCCTCAGAGCTGAGAAGTGGCGTGTAAATACAGTCCATTTCCTACAACATGCCACGTGGTTTGGCTGCATCAGTGTCTGAGCTCCGCGGCCAAAACCTCCTCTCTCTCTCTCTCTAGTTAGTGTGTCTCCGCAAATTCAGGACGTTTTGACTGACTGGGTTGCCCTTTGTAGTATCAACCAAAAGAGGGCAGTGTTTCTTCCTTCAGGAAGACCCTGTGCATCTTGTCAGTTGGAATCAGAGTACTGTTGCTGAGGCCTGTCCTTGAACGCCTGTGTCCTCCCCTCCCTGGCGGGCCTGTGCCACAGGCTACAAAACAGCCTCCACTGTACTGTACGCCTATTAACTTGTCTTGCTCCTAAACCATGCCTACCATGTCGTTTCAACTTAGCTTTCCCATGTCCTCAAGATGAGGTCAAAGTTAAGTGAAACTCACCGGCTGGCTTTGGTAAAACTCTGTTATCTTCTTTCAATTATGCTAGCTCTCTCTGAGCACTCGCTGTCTTTGTAGTGTAGTGCTAGGCCCATCAGCTCTCTCTCTTTCTTTCTTTCTTTCTCTCTCTGTCTCTCTCTGTCTGTCTCTCTCTCTCTCTCTCTCTCTCTCTCTCTCTCTCTCTCTCTCTCTCTCTCTCTCTCTCTCATATCTTGTATTTTTGGAAGGATACCATCTGCAGGTAAGGAAAGAGTGTTGTAGTAGGATGATCTTGTTTTGGGTCCATCAGTGCTCTCTCTCTCTCTCTCTCTCTCTCTCTCTCTCTCTCTCTCTCTCTCTCTCTCTCTCTCTCTCTCTCTCTCTCTCTCTCTCTCTCTCTCTCTCTCTCTCTCTCTCTCTCATCTTGTGTTTGTGGAGGGATACCATCTGCAGGTAACGAAAGAGGGTTGTAGTTGGATGATCTTGTTTTGCTTTTCTGGATTTATTGGGGATGAAGTTTTCTCATTACGCAAGGCTTGTTATTTTGCAACTCAATTATGCAAAAGCCCTAAAACAAAGAACATGCGGCCCATTATGCTCATAAATAATCTGAACTCATTCAGAAAAACTACAGGCCAGTCACATACACATAAACTCACACACAGACAACAATAGCATGCATCTAGCAATAGCATGCATCTACAAAACATTCACATGCACAGTATGTGAGTGTAAGTGTGCACATACACAAAAACACAATATTCTCTCACACACAGCCACAGACAAAAAAAACCACATACACACACACACACACACACACACACACACACACACACACACACACACACACACACACTCGCACACTTAGAAGGAGAGCGAGAGAGATGGTATATACTACTGTGTTGTAATAAGAGATTCAGATGCCACAGTTAAGTGGGCAGTGAAGTGCCACAGTTAAGTGGGCAGTGTCTTCTCTGTTTGTGTGATAATATCAGATACCGTAAACAACAGTCAGTACAGATCTAGATGATGACAAACCTACCTGGGATGCCACACACACGCCTGAAGCTTTTAATACACACACACACACACACACACACACACACACACACACACACACACACACACACACACACACACACACACACACACACACACACACACACACACACACACACACACAGAGGGCCGCTGACAGCTTTTGACTGGGCTCAGGACAAAATCATCTGAAAGGGCCCCCCCTCACAATGCATTCAATGCTATGAGAGCCTAACTCTGGGCCCCATCTCTCCTTGGGCCCGGAGCAACTGACCCCTTTGTCCCCTCCTGTTGGCTTCCTTGCACACACACACCACAACACACACACTCACTTCCTGTTCGACTAGTGTACTGAGTGCAGGTGTCACATCTGAGCTGTTGACAGATGCATTACTGGGTAATAACCACTTGGCTGACATTTCAACCTTTTATCTTTTTTTTTGGCCGTTTGGTGTCGTGTTTTTCTTGGCAAGATCGGGGCCTCGTCCTCTTCAAAGCCTTCGGCTGAGCCGCCATGCCTCATTAGTTCGATTTAAAGTAGAGAAATAATCCTCCCGTGTCTCTCGAGCAATCGTAAATGTCTGGCAGTAAGGTTGATATAGCAATCACTACTGTCCCCTCCCCTCCAGCGTCCACTGTGTAAAGCCGTGCCGTTGTTAACCAGGTATGGAAGATTACCAAGCCTGGGGTGCATTTCTGGAAAGCGTAGTTGCTAACTATGTTAGCTACTTTGTTGGTTGCAATGCAACTTCCCATTGGCAACTACCGAAGATGCTAACTGCTAACAACTACGTTTTCGAGAAATGCACCCCTGGACTAGTAATCTGGCATACAAGGCATTTCCACGTGGGCCAACAGTCCTCAGAGGCCAATGTTTTTTGTTTTTTTTTACTTTAGAAAGACTGTGCCACAAATTGGAGGGGAGGGGGTATCTTTTTTGTTCGCAGTCCAGCCTGGACATCACAGTTAATATGGCAATGGCATCCACGTAAGGTAAAGTACAGGAGATTGAAACGTGTTTCATTTATGTTTTACTTTCAAAGTTTTACTTTCACGCCTTTGGCGGCATACAGACATGTGGATACAATTTTTAATTTATGTACCTACCTACTACGTACCATAAATTATCCGAATGCTGTCTTTTTTTTTAGAAAACAGTACAAGAGCAGGTGGCAGTGTAGTGAAAGACATGGTACAGTAAATCAAGAAGATCTCAAACAGATGGGTAACACCTTGATGGACTAAGAGAAAAGGAGAGAACTTGAAGTAGCAGAAAAGTAAAGATTATAATGCTTTGGGTAATGGGTATGCAGGTGAAACATGATCCCATGAGGCAATCGAACAGGGGCGAACAGGTGCGAAGCGAAAAAGATTAGACAAGTTTAATCCTATGCAAATGAGGAGCCTGTTACGACTCATAGGGTTTTCACACCTGGTCCCCTTCAGCCATTTAAGTGAACTCCTCAGACCTGTGACTCAGCATATGTGAACGCTTGAAAGTGTACCCAGACCCCTTGGAAGTGAACCGTACTGAGACCTTTATTGACGTGGTCTCAGTACGGTTCACTTATGAGTTCTGACAAGTTACACTAGTGACCAGGTGTAATCACTTAAGAAGGGCTCTAGACTCATCCACTGCATTTTTTAAGTTTTTAAGTTTCAATTTCCAGTTGTTTTTTAATACAGCTCCTTCTCAGACTAACTGTACTGAAGCCATTGTGCTGGTCAGCATTCAGTCTTGGTGCAGCACAATGAAACATGTAGTTCACTACAATAGAAAGACATAGAATCGTACACACTACACGACCAATTTGTGGGGACAAACAGTATCTGAATATGTGAGAGGCCTTAAAGGAGAATTCCAGACATTTTACAAACATATCTCATCTGTTTGAGGCCAAAGGAAGTCGGCCAAAGGGGAAATCACACAAAATGTTGCACTAAGTTTGCCTCTTGTGTGCATTTCCAATGAAAGCTGGATAAATCAGGCAAGCGTTTAACCCTCTCTTAAAGGTACACTGTGTGAGATTTTTAGTTGTTTATTTCCAGAATTCATGCTACCCATTCACTAATGTTACCTTTTTCATGAATACTTACCACCACCATCAAATTCTAAGTATTCATTATGACTGGAAAAATTGCACTTTTCATACATGAAAATATTAGTTTATTACTTAGTAAACTTTCATGAAAAGATCAAATTTGGCAATAGGCAGCCCCGTTTCAATGAGCAGCATAGTTGCAGTACCTTTTTTGACCATTTCCCGCACAGTGTCCCTTTAAAGCAGCTAATAGATTTAGATATAATACATCAGACATAAACAAACCACCAAAAGAGAAGATAAACAACCAGGTGCAGCCATACGTAGTATCCCACGCCTCAGTGCAGCTGTACACAAGAGACTACTTCTGAGAAAATGTTTTCGTAATTAGATATACATGTGCTCAAACCCTACATATCCTTGAGGTATAACTTGTCTCAGTGATAAGCTTCCAACAGTTGATAAATGACGTCTGCCAAACGCATGTCTGTGCAATGATTACAAAATGCCCCGTAGTATGTTCTACCTGTCCCCATTCCAGAACAGGGATTAATGCCAAACCCTATTTAAATCTGCTCAGTCAATCATAACCCGTGAAATTTCACTTATGTGTTTGTCACTGAACCTGCAGAGCGAGGTGTTAACAATAATGGAGCATCATGCGATAGTTCTGTCAGGGCCATGTCATCAAGACACATCCAACAATGCCATGTTGGTCATGTTTGTTTTAAGAGCGCTTTGTGGACTCAAAAGTGATTTATTCGAGGTGTGAAAACTTATTCAAGAAAAAACAAAAAGGAAAACCTGCACAGCATTTTGCCATTGTTGCCTGATAAAGTTTGGAATGCCAAAACGTGCTTCAGTCTTTTTTTAAAAGGGTTAATGTAAGCTAGCCAAGGCAATGCAAGCTTTTTGTTTTTGGTAATTCAGAGTGCCTTGTCATTGTTGCTTGCTCTTTTCTTGGGCAGGATGTGCTGCCAAGCTTTAAATTGAGGCTATTTTTACTCTGAGGATGCTACTGTTTCTGATCTGTCTTGAGCTCATGGAAAACCATGGGACTTCCTCTTTCCTCTTAAATGTGTGTTTTCCAATCAGACATGTATCAATTAATTTCATTTAAAAAGACCTTCATCAGGTCTTTCTCACTTCAAACCATCTAGGGTTGCCTGGTTCACTCTGGAGACTGCCTACTGAATTTCTCGTAGCGGATGTTTGGCTTACGATTCCCAACAACCGTTTATTGGCTGTTACAAATACGTATATCATTTGATGTATACGTAGCCCATAGACAATCGTGTCAGTTGTATTCAAACAAACTGTAAACTTCCCTTTGTTGAGTAATCCGCATCATCCCCTTTCCACCCCTCCCCGCTTTGGAATGGCTCCCTACCTCAGGCTAGCGCTTTAGGAGGAGCGTCCATGCTCTCTGTCAGATTGCTAGGGTTGTTCAAAGCAGTATGGGATTTCCCATGCCACGTCTAGAGTGCCTCAAACTCACTACTAAGAAACACCTTGGATCTCTGAGTTGCATCAGACGACTATTCAGAACTCTCCACCCAAGCAGCACTCCTGAGGGATATCCTTTGAGTATTGAAGACGTGCATGTTCACCTTTCTTAACCTTTTCATGGTTGCACTGTAAATACACCAGGGGCCTGCATTTCTATCTTACCAGCGCTGGCTGTGTGAGTAAAGGTCTTCCTTACTGGATCGTGAACAGCACAAGTAATCTAATCACAAAAGTTTCCAGTCTACAGAGTTTACATGCATTGCTACAGACAGTTTTGTGTTTTTAAGACAGGGTTTCCCAAACTTTTCCGACTTGGGGCCTAATCGAAATGGTCACAAATGTTTGGTGGTCACCTCTGACACAATAATAAATAAAACTCAAATATATCAACAGTAGCACAGCCGTGGGCTAGTGGGCAGCCATGGCCTAGTGGTTCAAGAGTTGGTCTTTCAATCTAGGGGTGGGCAGCCATGGCCTAGTGGTTCAAGAGTTGGTCTTTCAATCTAGGGTCCCCCCTGACCTCTCCCTACATGTCCAACCATGGCTGAAGGCACCTTGGGCAAGGCAACAACCCCACATTGCTCCAGGGAATGTAACCAATACGCTGAAAAATAATAACTGTAAGTCGCTTTGAATAAAATGAGAGAGTCAATTAAATGTAATGTAATGTAACACTTACTGTATGATTTAAATTTTTTGAATATAATTTCAAGGACCACTTGAAATACCTTAATGGCCCATCAGTGGGCCCTGGCCCACAGTTTAAGAATCAAAGTTCTTCTAAGAGATAGGCATAACCTAATATCATACATCAGTTGGCTTAGCTCTGCTCTAACGATCTACACAATGAGAAGTTCTCCCTCTCCGCAAGACTGCCTCCCTTTTACTGTTTATGCATCATTGGACATTATTCTTTCACAAAGCGGTATGTGCCAGGATATTTGAAAGAGATAGTCATTGTTTTAAGATATTCCAATAACTATTGTGGTCTAATATGTATCGTTAAGTCTTGCTCACCTCGCTTCGTATATGAAGGGTTTATTTGCAAAACGGTGTATCTCCATTTTGTAGAATGTTGGGAAATTGACCTTTTGTATTGGGCATTCCATTGAATTGCATTGCAAAATGCATTTTATATAGGTTAAAAAGGTGTTCTCAAAATATTTGAATGGTAAGATTGCACACATAGGTGATAGGCCCTATGAACAATCTTTTTCAATAATAAAATACAAAAGTAAAAAAATGGAGATACACCGTTTTGCAAATAAACCCTTCATTTCTTCCTGTCTTTCTTTCTTTCTTTCTGTCTTTCTTTCTTTTTCTTTCTTTCTTTCTCTCTACCCTTCTATGACAGCGTGCTCTCTCCCTCTGTCTCTTTGTCACTCTGTCTCACTCACTCACACACACACACACACACACACACACACACACACACACACACACACACACACACACACACACACACACACACACACACACTAGTTCTCTATCTTTTTCTGACATTTACTCACACTTAATGCTCTCCTACCTTTCCCTCTCTCTTTCTTCATTTCTCTCTCTTTCTCTCCCTCTCTTTCTTTTATGTTTTACGCACTGGGCTGTGCCTCCTCCTCCTCCTCCTCCTCCTCCTCCTCCTCCAGTATGTAGGTGAGCCTGTGTGAGAGATAAGATCACACAGGGGCACTCATCTCTCCAGACCGTGACGATTACACTACCCAAACCCAGATAGCAGGCACCGATTACACATCCCAACACCCAGATAGCACACGCTGCAGCTGCTGCCATAAACTGCCATCAGGGCCACTTTGGACAGCTTTGGCTGGGCCCTGGACAAAGTCATTTGAAAGCCCCCCACCCCTGCCGTGGCTTAACAGTAGGGCACTCGTCTACTATGTGGCCGACCCGGGTTCAATTCCGGCCCGGGTCTTTTGCCGACCCTTCCTCGTCTCTCCCCCAAACGTTTCCTGGCTCTCTCTCAAACTGTCCTGTCACTAATAAAGTGTAAAACACCAAAATAATATCACCAAAAATAACACCAAAAAGCCCCCCACCCCATACACCTATGCAGTGTAATGAGGACCCAGCTCTGGGCCCCCCCTCTTTCTGGGCCTTGGACAACCGACCCCTTTTGCTCTGGCCCTGTTGGCTTCCCCGCTGCCATGATGGAGGAAGAAATGAGATCAAGCACTCTCTCCCCTATCACGTCCTTAAGCTGCATTCCACCATTCCTCTCACCCGTTCTCTGTCTCTATCTCTCCCTCTCTCTGATGCCCTCTCGCTGATGTGCTTTCTTTCTTTCTTTCTTTTTGTCTGTCTGCCTCTCTTTCTCTCTTTCTTTCTTTCTTTCTTTCTCTCTCTCTCTCTCTCTCTCTCTCTCTCTCTCTCTCTCTCTCCCTCTCACTCTCTCTCTCTCTTTCTCTCTCTTTCTGACAGAAGAAAACAGTTCAGAATGTCATACACACATGAACTCTTCACTCCAAAACTGCTAATGAAAAAAAAGACATCTATTGCAAAAAAAAGAAAATGAAAACAAACAAAAGAAGACTAGGGGAGTGAGTGTGTGTGTGTGTGTGTGTGTGTGTGTGTGTGTGTGTGTGTGTGTGTGTGTGTGTGTGTGTGTGTGTGTGTGTGTGTGTGTGTGTGTGTGTGTGTGTTTGTGTGTGTGTGTGTGTGTGTGTGTGTGTGTGTGTGTGTGTGTGTGTGTGTGTGTGTGTGTGTGTGTGTGTGTGTGTGTATGTCTGTGTGTGCGCACGCGCATGTGTGTTTGTGTGTGTGTGTGTGTGTGTGTGTGTGTGTGTGTGTGTGTGTGTGTGTGTGTGTGTGTGTGTGTGTGTGTGTGTGTGTGTGGTGCCCATTAGATGCCCTTTGCGGCTCTCTGCTCCTCTCGATGCTGTTTTCATACACTGAGGTGACAGCGCTAAGGGCTGTCTGGTGTGCATGCTGATGTCTGTACAGTGTGTGTGCGCGCAATGTGCATGTACTGAAAAATCTTCAAGTCAGTGTGTGTGGCGCAGTGAGTGTCTGTCTGCATTTGTGTGTCATGTACTGTGTGTGTGTGTGTGTGTGTGTGTGTGTGTGTGTGTGTGTGTGTGTGTGTGTGTTTGTGCAGGTACTTCAAGCTAGTGTGTGTGGTCAAGGGGGGAGAGCCTGTAGTTTACAGTCTAGTGTGTCTTTTCAGTGCATGTGTGTATGTGTATCCATGTGTGTGCAATGCATGCCCTTTTATGTCTCATAAATGTATGAGTGTGTGTTTCTTGTGTCAGCCGGGTACACAGCCTTGGGGCATGACGGGAGAAGAGTACCATGAACCAGTGCTAGAGTGTGTAAGCTAGTAGGTCAAGGCCCTAGACACCTGTCCTCAAGACCAACAGTGGTGCACCCAAACAGCCTGTAATACCCTCACTCACTGCTCACGGCCCTGCTTTAACATGTGCATTTTGTCCTTTGTTGGTATGAAGTCTAGTCGCCTTAGGAATAAACAAGTGCATGCTTTCTCTCTCTTAAAGAGGCACAATGTAGGATGACGTTGTTGCGCGGT
>NC_085859.1:40937892-40977892 GCF_034702125.1 Engraulis encrasicolus | reverse complement strand
AGTATAGCATGGTAGAGTATAGCATAGTATAGTAACGTAGAGTAGAGTAGAGTAGAGTAGAGTAGAGTAGAGTAGAGTAGAGTAGAGTAGTGTAGAGTATAGCATGGTAGAGTAAGAGTAGAGTAGAGTAGAGTATAGCATAGTAGAGTAGAGTAGGGTAAGGTAGAGTAGAGTAGAGTAGAGCAGAGTAGAGTAGAGTAGAGTAGAGTAGAGTACAGCATAGTAGAGTAGAGTAGAGTAGAGTAGAATAAAGTAGAGTATAGTAGAGTAGAGTAGAGTACAGCATAGTAGAATAGAGTAGAATAGAATAGAATAGAGTAGTAGAATAGAGTAGAGTATAGCATAGTATAGCAACGTAGAGTAGAGTAGAGTAGAGTAGTGTAGAGTAGAGTAGGATAGAGTAGTGTAGAGTATAGGCCTTAGATGGGAGTAAGGTTTGGGGGAGTTCACCTCTGGCGCAGTCTTGCCCAGACAGAGTACTTGGGTGCTTTCCAACTCTTAAGGGTTTTCCTTCGCAGGCTACTGTACACACATACGCATGCATGCATGCTTGCACATGCATGTGCGTGCACCCACACACACACACTCACACACACACCCCACACACTCTAACGCACACACATACACATACACATACACACACACACACACACACATACACATACACACACACACACAAGGAGAACCATTACCGTTATGCACTTCAACTCTACCAGCATACGCATGCTTACACACACACACACACTCACACACACACCCCACACACTCTAACGCACACACATAAACATACACATACACACACACACACAAGGAGAACCATTACTCTTATGCACTTCAACTCTCCCAGCATACGCATGCTTCTACACACACACACAGTGAGAGAGAGAGAGAGAGAGAGAGAGAGAGAGAGAGAGAGAGAAGAATCATTACTGTTATGCACTTCATCTCCACCCCTTACCCCTACTAGCCCTATCAAAACCCCTTGCAAGCCAGCCAGCACCCACTCACCCACCCCCATGCCTGAGTGCTCCAGGTGAGACATCAAAGTGTGCAGGAGAGAGAGAGAGAGAGAGAGAGAGAGAGAGAGAGAGAGAGAGAGAGAGAGAGAGGCTCCAGCAGAGTAGAGGGCCCGCAGGTGGGGCAGGTGGAGGCTGGAGGAGGAGAGGTGGAGGGAGGCAGGGGAGAGTCCCTCCCTCCCTCCCTGCTGCTGGGCTGGGGCTCTGGGGCTGGGAAAGTCCGTGGCAGGGCAGGGCAGGGCAGGAAAGGTAAGGGGGGGCCTCACAGGTGGAGAGACGAGAGCATGGGGGGGAATCAAGACTAGTCAAAATTCAAGGACTCCTTTTGTGTGCGTGCGTGCGTGCATGTGTGTGTGTGTGTGTGTGGGAGAGAGAGACAGAGAGCGAGGGCGGGGGGTGTGAGTGAAGGGTAGCGAAAATGGACGGAGGCGACTGTGTGCTGTGGGGGTTGGAAATGCTGAATAGGATGGATGGCCGGTGTCATGAGTGGTGCACACCTGTTTGGGGCTGGTGGTAGCCACAGCATGAGTGCATGTATGTATCATGTGTCTCATGTGTCAGGTTGTCCGCGTGTTTGTGTGGGTAAGGTGATGGAAAAGTCAATGTCTTTGTGTGCGTCAGGTTGCCCCGTGTGAGTGTGTCTTTGTGTGCCTCTTAATAGATGGTGGAGGGCCCTCATTTGGTCAATGTGGGTGTGTGTGAGTCAGTGTGTGTGCATGTACTGTAAATGTGCATGCTTGTAACTGTGTGTTATTCTGTCCAGACACCCTGTGTAGCTGTTACCTGAATGGCAATAATCAAGTCATAGTGCATTACTAAAAGCCCTGTGTTATGTCATAGGCAAGGCAAGGCAAGGCAAGTTTATTTATATAGCGCATTTCATACACAGGTGCAACTCAATGTGCTTCACAAAGTTAACAAATGTAAATGAAAGGAAAGCAGGGAAATGAATTAGAGTCAAAAAAACATTTAAAACATTAAGATAAAACATAAGGTAAAAATAATAATAAAATAAAACATAAATAAACATAAAACCTTGAAAAACAATTCTTATTTTACTAATTTACTTCTCTTATTTTACCGTCTTTTCATTCAATAATTTAAGAAAGCATCTGAGAACAGCTTTGTCTTGAGTCTAGATTTAAAGCTATCAATAGTGGGTGCATTTTTTACGTCATCTGGAAGCTGGTTCCAAAGCTTTGAAGCATAGAAGCTAAAGGCTGCCTCTCCACATTTTGTTTTGACTTTTGGAATCACCAGCAAATTCTTCTCCGTTGACCTTAGTGACCTGGCCGGTGCATACAGCTGAAACATATCCAGTAGATATGTGGGTCCCATTCCATTTAATGATTTAAATACAAGTAGCATTGCCTTAAAATCAATTCTGTAGCTTACTGGGAGCCAATGCAGCGATCTTAAAATTGGAGTAATGTGGTCAAACTTCCTTGTCTTTGTAAGAACCCTTGCAGCTGCATTTTGTACCAGTTGAAGCTGTTTAATGGTCTTATTTGGGAGGCCAGTAAACAGACTGTTACAGTAATCGACTTTACTAGAAATGAAGGCATGTATTAGCTTCTCCAGATCATGTTTAGACATCAGGCCCCTAAATTTAGAGACGTTTTTTATGTGATAGAATGCAGACTTAGTAATAGCTTTCATGTGACTGTTGAAATTTAGGTCACTGTCAATGAGGACCCCAAGATTTTTAACTGTTTCCCTTGGTTTCAGTCCCTTCGTTTCAAGGATAGTAGCAATCTTTTGTCTCTCCTCTCTTTTCCCAAATATAATTACTTCAGTTTTTTCTGTGTTCAGCTGGAGGAAATTGTGAGACATCCATTTGTTAATTTGGTCCATGCAATGATAGAGTGATTCAAGGGGGGTGTAGTCATTGGGGGACATAGATAAGTAGAGCTGGGTATCATCCGCATAGCTATGGTAATTTATGGAGTTATTCTCGATAATGTGTCCCAGTGGTCATAGTATTGTAGTGCGATGGTAGTTAACTTTTCAATGACTACAGCGTGCCACTGGAGGTACGGTGTGTGTGTGTGAGTGAGTGAGTGAGTGAGTGTGTGAGTGAGTGAGAGAGAGAGAGTGAGTGTGTGAGTGAGTGTGTGAGTGAGTGTGTGAGTGAGTGAGTGAGTGAGTGAGTGAGTGAGTGAGTGAGTGAGTGAGTGACTGAGTGAGTGAGTGAGGGAGCGTGCGTGCGTGCGTGCGTGCGTGCGTGCGTGCGTGCGTTCGAGCACATGTTGGGTAGGTGGCGTGTATAACCTCTGTAATAACTCCACAGTGATGACTACTTCTCCTAATTACCAATAACACTCTAATGGCCCTATTTAAATGACGTGTAAAAATGCTGTGAGGAATCATTTTAACACCAGTGATGTGCGTTTTTCTTTTTTAGGGCGAGGCAGGAGAAACAAAAAGGAGCTGTGGCATTTCGACAAATCTGATGATATCAAAAGAGGCCAACGTGAACAGTATTTTGTAATCATATTTTTCACATTTCTGTTCCCACTTTTTAGAATAATTTTGTTGTACAGTATGTGTGGTTTTATTTGTGGTAATGCATTGTTTTATCAGGATAATATTTTGGTGTATTTTAAATATGATTTAAATATGATTTTGATTACTTATTGGTTAGGTCATTATGTTATTTTTCCCTGTCTATGTTCAACCAGTGTACAAAGATACACACACAGTCAAAATAATGCCTTGTTCAGAACCGGTGTCAGTTGAGTATTCAAATGATATGTCAATGGGCGTGTTTACATGCACATTAATAAGTCCGACAGGCGGACAAGGTGCGTCCGTCTATGCACTGCTGCCTTGTGGACACAGAAGGGAATTTCAATTCAAAGAATGCATTTCAGACAGACGGACGGACATACCCTCTTATAGAGATGCTAGGATGCATCTAAAAGTTATCTGATTATTCAAGTGCTTATGTAAAGGGAATAAACAAAAACCCATGATCCGTTTATTGACATTTTTGAGGTTCATGAGAACGTTAATTAGGAATTTGTCGTTCTAGAATCGTGAAGGGCAGCCGTTTGTGAGGAGAGGGTTGCCTGTTCGAATCTCATTCTTTCCTCCCCCCCTGCCACCTCCTGCTATGGCTGAGCCAGGCGCCTAATAACCCCAAATTGCTCCAATACCCTGTATCTAAATACAGTATATCACGAAAGTGAATACACCCCTCACAGTTTTGCAGATTTTTGAGTATATCTTTTCATAGGAAAACATTACAGAAATGTAACTTTGACACAATGATTAGTGACCTTTTAACAACATATTTAACCGCTTAAATTTCTTGTTCACTCAGAAAAAAACAAAATACAGCCATTAATGTTTGAACATGTACTCACAAAAGTGAGTACACCCCAGATTAAAATCCGGTAGAGAAGGGGCTATGTTGGCTCGAATCATCTCAAAATGAAATAAAATGAAAAGGGATGACAAGGGAGGTCATCAGTGTGCGTTTCAACCTTTCTTTGCATTGAACTTTTAAATTTTGAGTCTGCATCTGGCTTAAATAGATTGGTGTGAGATTTGAATGCAATCCTATGGAGAATATCATGATCTGCTTCAGTAGTCACAGTGCATGTTGACATGCATGTTTCTTTTAGGTGTATTTCAGATTGCCAATGTTGACAGCATTCATGCATCCCCAAACCATGTCAGTCCCACTACCGTGCTTGGCTTATGAGAGGATACACCTTTTTTGTAAAACTCACTTGTTTACCACCACACATGCTTGACACCATCTAAAGCAAATTTGTTTATCTTGGTCTCAAGAGAGATGAACAGACCAAGGATATGGATCACTGGAACCATGTTGTGTGATCTGAAGAGACCAAGATAAACAAATTTGCTTTAGATGGTGTCAAGCATGTGTGATGGTAAACAAGTGAGTTTTACAAAAAAGGTGTATCCTCTCGTAAGCCAAGCATGGTAGTGGGACTGACATGGTTTGGGGATGCATGAATGCTGTCAACATTGGCAATCTGAAATACACCTAAAAGAAACATGCATGTCAACATGCACTGTGACTACTGAAGCAGATCATGATATTCTCCATAGGATTGCATTCAAATCTCACACCAATCTATTTAAGCCAGATGCAGACTCAAAATTTAAAAGTTCAATGCAAAGAAAGGTTGAAACGCACACTGATGACCTCCCTTGTCATCCCTTTTCATTTCGTTTCATTTCGAGACGATTCGAGCCAACATAGCCCCTTCTCTACCGGATTTTAATCTGGGGTGTACTCACTTTTGTGAGTACATGTTCAAACATTAATGGCTGTATTTTGTTTTTTTCTGAGTGAACAAGAAATTTAAGCGGTTAAATATGTTGTTAAAAGGTCACTAATCATTGTGTTAAAGTGACATTTCTGTAATGCTTTCCTATGAAAAGATATACTCAAAAATCTGCAAAACTGTGAGGGGTGTATTCACTTTCGTGATATACTGTTACTGTAAGTCGCCTGAGATGAAAGTGTTAGCAAAGTGTACTGTAATGTAATGCAATGTAAGAAAAAAGTTACCAATTGTAAGCTTTGAATGGCAATTTGGTGTCGTGCATGTGAGAGAGACACCTGCAGCTGACCAACTCTTGATCTGGAACCCGTTTCTCGAAAGCATTGTTGCTAACCTGTTAGCAACGTACTAGGTTTCCAATGGGAAATTGCATAGCAACCAAGTAAGTTGAAACACGCTGAAACTCGAGAATCACGCTGCTGATTTCTTAAATGGCAGTTCTTGGTTTATGGTGACCATGTAAATGCGCCCAGTTTTAAATTGATTTATTGTTGGTAATATTGTGACCATGTAAACACGTCTTATGTTACATGTACTTACACTGGTGAGATCAGGTGTGTGCCTGTATACATGGTAAAAATTGTCTTTACCATGCTACATCTAAGCTCAGAAAACGAAGTGATGCAAGAAGACGATCAGTGCTGTGATCATAGTGTCTTAAGCGAAACAATATTGGAGAAATGGAATTCGAAGAATCTTTCTTGAACTTAAATATAGAACGAGGGGTAAAAACAGGATATAGGCTACTGGGATATGTCATAGAAAAATTACTTGCCAAAGTGGCTAGTGAGACTGAAATAATTATTAGCCATGTCACAGCATTTTTTACCCATTTTGGCCGTTTGGAAGGTGCCAATGTCAAGTTTTAAATAGAGGTATTGTTGTAACACATCTAGTATTAAATGCACTTACACTAGTTGCCTGTATAGTAAATATTGTCTTTACTCCGATACATCTAAGCTCAGAAAATGAAGTGATAAAATAAGACGATCAGTGCTGTGAACATAGTGTGTTAAATGCAATAATATCAAACAAATAGAATTCAAATGATCTTTCTTGAGCGTAAATATAGCACTGGGCTACTGGGATATATCACAGAAAAATTACTTGCCAAAGTGGCTAGTGAGACTGAAATTATTATTAGCCACGGCCACAGCCATTTTTGGCCGTTTGGTAGGTGCCAATGTCAAGCCCTGGTAAAAAAAAAAGATTTAATGGACTAGAATTGGGTGTACTGTAGCGATTCATTAATTTCCTTGGTTGTCTATTTGCTCTGTTTATTATTTTGGCACATCACATTTAAAAAATTAGTCTGTAAGGTAATTGTGCACATGTGTACCAATTAATGGACTTGTAAATATAGAGTTTATTTCATTATTTCTTTTACGATGTAAAACATGTCCTGACAAAATGTGCCTTATTTGGTTAAGTTTGATAAGCTGGAAGTGACTGTGAGATGCCCTGTAAACTTCACATCAAGTACATCTATCTAGATCTTATCTAAAGCCTGAATGTGAACTAAGTCAGAACATGTTCTTTGATTTTCGCAGTGCCCTGCGCTGCGCCGCCTGCTTTGTTTTTTAAGCTCATGTTGGCTTTGCATGTGTTTTTGCATATGCAAACCTTTAGTAAATCATGGATGCCAATTTGAATAAACATTGAACAAACTTTTGCCTGCTTTCTCAGATTGGGGAGTGCAGTTCGCCCAAGGCCCCGCTTTTGGCCCCGGGCATGTCCACAAAGAGAGAGAGAGAGAGAGAGAGAGAGAGAGAGAGAGAGAGAGAGAGAGAGAGAGAGAGAGAGAGAGAGAGAGAGAGAGAGAGAGGGCACATGGGGGTATGTGGCTCTACACCAAACCCATGGTGTGTGTGTGTGTGTGTGTGTGTGTGTGTGTGTGTGTGTGTGTGTGTGTGTGTGTGTGTGTGTGTGTGTGGGGCAACATCGGTTGACTCTTCTGCTTTGAGTTATCTTGTGAATCCTTCTAGTGTGGGTTTTTTAGGGGGAGATTCAAACGCAAGTAGGCTCAGTGCATAGTGTTTTATCACAGTTTATTATTTTATCCAAGACAGACTGCATGTGTTGAGTAAAGAGCAGGGCAAAGCCTGAGAGTGAGCGTGTGTATGCCTTTGTGGGTAAGCCTTTATGAAATTGTCATCTTGACTGGGAGTGTATTTTTGCAAACTCCCAGATGAACGAGAAATGGATATCCTTACTAATGAAAAAAAATGTGTATGTGTTGTGTGTTTGTGTCTGTGTGTAATTATGCTTATGACGTCTGTGTCTGTATCTGTATCTGTGCTTACTTGATGTGTATGTCTGTGTCTGTGTGTCTGTGTGTCCTTTCAGAAGAGTGTTTTAGGGCTCTACTAACGTGTGTGTGTGCGTGCGTGTGTGTGTGTGCGTGCGTGCGTGCGTGAGTGTGTGCGTGCCTGCCTGCCTGCCTGCCTGCGTGTGTGCGTGTGTGTGTGTGCCTGTCCATGTGTACTGTATGTGTAGGGACTGCTGTGTGTGTATGGGGAGGGAAGAGTGTGTGATTGTAACCTTGGTGATGGCTATCAGCACTAAGTTTACACGTCTGTGGAGGGTCCTCGACCCGGCAAAGGCCCCCTAATTGCAATAACATGGTGTGGTGAATAAGCACGCTTGATGTGGCCACAGCCCAGTGGGACCCTAGTGTTCTTGAATATCAGCCATGCGATACTGGATCCATTACTGCATGCTTCTACTGACTAAACACCTTCAATACCACAACACACTTACCGTCAGGGCCGCTGAGAGGTTAAGTCAGGCCTGGGGAAAAAGCAATCTGAAAGGCCCCCTCCACTCAATACTTGCAATGTACTGGGGACCCAATTCTGCCCCCGCCCCTCCCATACCGACCGTGACGAGATTTAAGTGACAGAGAATCGCTCCTGTGCAGCAAGAGCGATTGAAGTGACTAGAGTATGTCCGTTAAACGCAGAATGCAAGCATTCCAACATTCCCATTGGCTGTGGCGGCTGTCGCTTAACCGTGTCAGCTAATTTGCATAATATTCCCAGGAGTTCAAGTACAAACTGTCGCTCTCGTCGTGCGAATCGCCTGAATCGATTTTGTCACGTGACTCAATACAAAGTCAATTACTTCCATCGCTCGCCTCGCTCAGGTCGCGGCCGGTGTATTCGTGCAGTTAGCCCGGGACAACCGAATACCCTCCACCCCCAATCCCCGTCTGCTTCCCTTACAACACTTACACCAACAGGCCTTTCACACACCATTCTCTCATTCCTCCTTTGAAACGCTTAAATCTGCCTCTAAAGTAATTGTTGACATGTGTTTGCGATGAGATCTTCATCTGATTTGAAGAAGCATTACGCCTCTGTGACCAGGCCAGGGTTATCCACCAAGTATCTTTTAGTATCCACCCACCAGTGGGTTTCATCTTCTGAGGGATCGACCTCTGAACGTGTTGTGATACCTACAATCAGGCCCGCTGACAGGATTGGTCGGGCCCAGGACAAAGTCGTCTGCAAGGGCCCCCCAGCCCAATACATACAATGTAATGAGAACCCAATTCTGGGCCTCCTCTCTCCATGGGCCCGGGACAAGTGAACCCCCCACCCCCACCCCCGCCCATTGGCACCCTTGTCAACAGTAGACCCCTGCCACCCACCACAATCATCAAGTGCTCTGCCTGTGCCTTGAAAGAGGAGGCCCTAATACTTTTGGGTGCACGGGGAGATTTACATCAGAGCGTTTACCTCTACTGGCATTAAGAGTCAAGACAATATGGAGGATAACGGTGTTTATTTTCTCTGTTTACCTCAACGTGTATCAGCAGAGATGTGTGAGCCCCTAGTCTAGTGTGTGATGTGCCTGGAGCAACAAGCCCACTGATTTGGATTCCAGACAACTGTATACCATGTCTGCAGCAGTGCCCTTTGTTCTTATATGTCAAGGCAACTATCTGGAGAACACAAACAAACATGCACGCGCTGACACACACACACACACACACACACACACACACACACACACACACACACACACACACACACACACACACACACACAGCTTTGGCAGGGCCCAGGAGACAAAGTCATCTGAAAGGGCCCCCTACCCAATACATTCAATGTAATGAGGACCCAATTTTGGGCCCCCGATCTCCCAGGGCCCGGGACAACGGACCCCTTTGTGCCCAACCATGTCTGCGTCCCTGCACACACACACACGCACACACACACACACACACACACACACACACACACACACACACACACACACACACACACACACACATACACAGAGTGATATGTTGCCATGCCCAATGGGGCTTTTCTTCTACGGAGGTCTCTGTTGATAAAAGTTTAGCCGGCTGTTTAATCGGTTCCTACTGGGTGCAAATTTCCAGGCTTTTCATGTGTCTGTCAGTCTTGCGCTTGCGAGAGAAGTCAATGGAGCAAATCACAGGGACAATCTGCGGAGTCAGAAGCTGATTAATTGCTCGTGGGATGAAAGTTGGGGTTACCACGACAACTATGGGGAGGGGAGGGGGGGGTGGTAAGAGGGTGGGGCGGGGGGTATGACGTTCGTCACGCTGCGCTGTGTGGTGCTTGTTCTTGTTTCGTTTCGTCTCGTCCGCTCCGCTCTGATCTCGGCCCAGGCCGCTTATCTTCATAGTCGTGGTAATTAGCGTTCGAACGAGTTGGAGGGCAAATAAATATGGCCCCCGGCCCAGCCAGCCAGCCAGCGCTCTGCTCTTGCCCCGGCCTGTTTTCCCAAGAGGGAAATTTCCCTCCTCTAATCACCATTTATCCCTCTAAACGGCGGAGCAAGAAGAAGAGGAGGGAGGGAAGATGAGGAGGGAGGGAGAGGGAGAGAGAGAGGAGGGGGGAGAGGAGGGGGGAGGGAGGGAGAGAGAGAGGAGGGGGGAGGGAGGGAGAGAGAGAGGGGGGGATGAGGAGGGAGAGAGAGAGGGGGACGAGGAGATGAGAGAGAGAGAGAGGATGAGGAGGGAGGGAGGGAGAGAGGGGGTGGGATGTGGACTTGGACCATTTTGTGGAGGTTTTTTCCCCTTCTCACTCTTTGTCTTTGTTTTAGGCTGATCTTTTCCTCTTAAGCAGTGCCACAGATGTGCAGGTGTGTGATGACAGTCTTTGTTTGATGTTTACAGTAAGCCTCCTGATCACACCTGTCAGTTAGCACAGGCTTGTAGGAGGAGGCCCTTTTAAAACACACATACAGACACACACACGCGTGCGCACACACACTCACACACACAGTTTTACTAGAGCGATGTGTTCAGTCAGGCAGTAAGCTAAAGCTATTAAGCAGCCATCAAAGGGAAGATCATATTATATTATCCCGATCTCAGTTGATATCATCTGCATCAGACCAGACGTGGAATAGTATGCCTGGTAATACTCAATGGAAGACACTGATTTATGTATGTTAGTAAATTAGTTCGTGATTTGTATTATGATTTAGTAGTTTTCTCCTGCCTGCCTGTTTCTTTTCTGTCGAACATATGGTTGTTAGTGAGGCAGCCATCACCCCAATTATCTGTATAGGCATCGACTTTCAATGACTTTCCATCAGAAACATTCAATGCAGTAATCCTAGCAATATCCTTGCGTCGTAACATTAGTTTTACTCATTCATAGATCTGAAGACTTGGAAGACTTAGCAAGTGTACAATAAGCTAGTTTTCCTCTTCTTTTCTGTGTAGTGTTTTGTTTTTTCTTCCAACATGTCTTCCTCAGCATAGGCATCTTTTAGTTTACTCATTCATAGATCTGACTTTGTAGACTTAGCTAGAGTAGCGTACAGCACAAAGTTTTCCTATTGTCTGTATATATCTGGGGTGTATGTCTCGAAACCATACGGTAGTTGCTAAATATGTTAGTTACTTTGCTGTTTGCAATGCGATTTCCAATTGGCAACTTCCCAAGTTGCTAACTGGCTAGCAACTATGCTTTTGAGAAATGCTCCCCTGTTTTGTTTTCCCCTCCGAAATGTCTTGCTCAGCATGGGGTTAGTTCGTTCCGGCAGACAGCCATTGCATTTATCATGGCGGCCATTGGAAAGCCAGTCCAGTCCGGTGTCAGCTCCCTGTTTTAAAGTGAGTGCATAACGTCACCCGGCTGCAGCCACAGGAAATGACTGAGACCTCGGAGGCCGCTCGCCACAATGGGCTATAACGGCCTACTACAGAGAGAGAGAGAGAGAGAGAGAGAGAGAGAGAGAGAGAGAGAGAGAGAGAGAGAGAGAGGCCTTCCCTTCCTCTCCCTGCCCAGGGTTTGCCCCAGCAGTGAACAAGAGGAGAGAAAGAGAGAGAGAGAGAGAGAGAGAGAGAGAGAGAGAGAGAGAGAGAGAAGGAAAAAAGGGTGGAAGGGAGAGAGAAGAGAAGAGCAAGAGAGGCCTTTAGAAGTGGAGAAGGGGTGAAGAGAGGAGAGAGAGAAGGAAGGATGGAAGGGAGAGAGGAGAGAAGAGGAGAAGAGCAAGAGAGGCCTTTAGAAGACCAAATCAATCAAGCGGCGCGGTGGAAACCCACCAAAGTCCTGGCCGGGGCGGAAAAGGCGGCGAGCAAGGGAGCGAACCAAGAGCAAAAAAAAAGAGAAAGAAACGCAGCATGCCAGAGTAGGGCAGGGAGGGAGATATGGGCTGCCTGGGCCTGGGCCTGGGCCTGGCCTGGCCTGGCCATGCATGCATGCAGAAATTGGTTTCAGGCGCATGGAAACTCGTGTTTCTATAAACAGACACAGGGTGGAAGCAAGTCTGCAGTCTGTTAGCAATATTCCAATGGCAAACATGCAAAAAAAAAGTGTGTGTGTGTGTGTGTGTGTGTGTGTGTGTGTGTGTGTGTGTGTGTGTGGATGAGCATGTGCATGTCTGTGTGTGTGTGTGTGTCTTGTGTTTTTGGAGTGTACAAAAAGGAAACAGCAGAAATGTTTGAAAGAGGAAAAACAAATGAATGCGAAGATTTAATTGTCATGTTGATGGAAATTCTTGTAAGCCTGGTAGCTTGTCAAATAACCGTTTTGCACCACCTTCTGCCAGTGCCGGCAAGTGTTTGTATGAATAAGAGTTATACTGTATGATCTTGCTTTGCGAATAAACATATCAAGTTGCTCCGGTCATTTTTTCGAAATAAACGAAGAACAAATGAAAATAACTAAAAAAAAGTTGCGGTTTCAATCGCTCCCGTGTATTTTCTTGGGAGGCACACTGGTCATGCTCCAAGTTCGCCTTGTGACCTTTGCGTACTCGCTTTTTGCTGTTTTCGTCAAATTGCGCTTCACTGACTTTTCCTCGAAAAGCGACATGCAACCACAGGTTCTTAATTGAATTACAGACACCCCCGCCGCCACGCCACGCCACACTACACCACTGTACACCACACCCCATGCCCAATCTCCTGTGTGCCATGGTGGCTTTGACGCTTGTGCCAGGGGTAGCTCACCGCTGTTTACGCCAACCAAAACACCCCTTTTGCTCAGTGGCATCTTTGTTTATTTTTGTGCAGTGTTGCCTGCATTGTACCGTAAGCTGGCAGGATGTCTTGCAGGCCGCCGAACCCATTGCTCTCTGCTGTCTCAAATTCACAAAGTCGTCGTTCACGAGGAACTGACTGTCTGTTAAGAGAACATCTGAATGAGAATGTCTGGTCCCATGCAAAGGCCCCCCCAACCATGCGCGCGCACGCATACACACACACACACACACACACAAACGTTTGAAAATGATGCATGTATTGAAATGCTTCATTACATACATCATTGTAAAACCACGGCCGAGAAAATGTGAGAAAAACAGGGACAAGTGGGTGAGAAAGAGCGAAAAGGGGGAAGATAAAAGAGAACGTGACAAAAAAGACTCATCACTTTTTCATTTGGTTTAGACAAACTCTGGTGTTGTTCACTTCACAGTTCCAGTGGGAATGGCCACATGAGGCTCAGAAGCCCCATAACAAAGGCAGAGGCGGCACACAATACGATGACACATTACATGTGGCGAGAGCAATAGCTCTCCAAAGACGGAGCCCAAATCCTCCGCAGATCCCCGCAATCTGGGAGAACTTTGATCCAGCCATTACAGATAATGGCTTTGAACTGGCAAAAACAATTATGCTTAATGGTCCGCTTGAGCAACAATGACTTTTTTGCCAAAATCACAGAGCTTTTTTGAGGCCACAGAGCTTTTTTTCTTTTAACTTCAAAGAAAGTATTTTTTTCTCTAGTTTCACTCCAGCGTGTGCAGCTGTCGATAACACTGTTGACCGTAACAACGCAATCATTTTTCGATCGTTCACAGTAAGGTGTTAGTCCTGATAGTGCAACTGTTATGGCTCTTTTCCACATACAACCCAGCTGTGCCGTGCAGTGTCGTGTCGAGCTGAGTGGTAGTGTTAAACCAGCCTGATTTGTGTTTCCATTACAAACCATGTTATCCGGAGTGTGGTTTGAGTTTTATGGCGTTGTCACGTAGCATTATTTTACACAGGCTAGTTGACTAACGTAAGACCGACGACAGATATCTGATCTTGTGACGTAGGCTATAAATAGTTTCAGCATCCTATTTGGATATTACAGTGTTGATTTCTGCCTTCAATTTTAAAATCAAAGTAATACAGCGTCAAACTGATGAGCATTCCAAGGGAGTTGATCTGGTGGCCGCCATGTTTGTCTTTTGTCACCGGTGAGTGCGAGCTGACGCAAGGCATTCTAGATAATAGACAGCGACATACCCGCTCAGCTCGGTTTAGGCAGACGAAAAAACGAAGGCTGGTTTTTGAGCTGTTCTGTGCCGTACTTGACTAATTGAAACGAAATAAATGTCAGCCGAGTCGTGCTATGTCGAGTTGTACCTGGTAGGAAACGGGCAGTGGAAAAGGGCCTTTAGTGGGACGTGAAACGCCCAGTGATTGGATACTCTTTGGTGAATTCCGCGGAGTATCCAATCTCTTTACGTCCTAGCAGGCCAGGATCCTTGACTTTGAGATAGATTGGTGGAGTGGCCTGTTAGTTGCCTCCACGCTCTGTCAGCATTGACAGTAAAACTACAGCCTGGCTAATGATATTATGCAACAGCACACAGATAGAAAGCAACAGCACCAATATTTTTCCAGTTATTACCAAAAAACATGGTTGCATAATATCATTAGCCATGCTGTATTATGTCAGACATTTAGGGAAATCAAGTATTTATGCAAATTATTTATGCAGGAATAAAACTCGTCATCCAAGTATTGTATCATGTGTAAGCAGCAGCCTTAATTCCTCGTACGAGGAAACAAAGCTCATCAGAGTTTGGCCTGGCCAACCTGACAAATGATTTATCAGAGTGGATCTTAACCTGTGTCTAGAAAATACCTATGCATGCTACTGGTCGAAGCTACAACCAGTCCTTACCACTCATTCTGTAGGCATAGTGACAGAATCTAAAACTCCACTGACTGGAACATGCTTAACTGCGTCATGCCATGCAACATTTGAAAGTCATTTTGCATTGGCCACCCTTCTTAGGGAACACTTAAAAGGCAGCGATAGCCTGATCGCTCGGCCTGACTTACATCACCACGAAAGGTTTTGCAGCATGACAGGTACGTATGTGCGGGCCCTAGCTAAATGGTGAACATAAGTTAGGCCTCTTTTGAAGCTTGAAGACATTTCACTATTCATAAAGCTTCTTCCACACAACCTACAATATTCATGTAACATGTTATGCCAACACCCTAATTGCCTTTGAATGTCTGTGATTGTAACACTTGAAAAATGTTAACTGAGAAGTCTTAAAAGAGGCCCTTGAAGCTATAAGGGACTGATATTCTAACGGATGTTAGAAGTTGAATGCGTTTAACATGTGTGCCGTGCCGATGACATGATAAGCACAGACGTAAATACTGGTCTGGCTGGGCAGCACTGCTCTCCTCTCCAATAATCCTCTAGTTTACCTCTCCTCGATATCCCTTTCCCCCGTAATCCTCTCTCCGCTAAGCATAATTAGCAGGAGGATCCATCTTCATCATCATGCAAGGACAGCGGTTGGAGGAGCAGCAGGGAGAGGAGACGGGATCCAGGCGGGAGGCAGGGCCCGGTGACAGCTTTGGCCAGGCCCAGGGCAAAGTCATCAGAAAGCACCCCCCCCCCTCCAGCCCAATACATACAATGTAATGAGGACCCAATTCTGGGCCACTCCTCTCCCTGGGCCCGAGACAACTGACTCCTTTCTCCCCCCTGTCGGCACCCCTGCCGGGAGGCAGCGTAATACTGTATCTGGTTGTGGTTAGCTCCACTGGGCAGGAGGTGGTCGGGATGATGGGGGATAGGGAGGATGGGGATGGGGAGGATAGGGAGGATGGGGATGGGGATGAGGATGAGGAGGGGATGGGGGGGATGAGTCTGCTGGGCTGCTTGCTGCAGCTGGATGGGAAGTTGACGAGGGGGGATAAAGCAGTCAGTTGTGCCCAGGCCCAGGGAGATTGGGGGCCCCTAATTGGGTTCCATTACACAGAATGTATTGGGTGGGGGGCCCTTTCAGAGGACTTTGTCCCAGGCCCAGCCAAAGCTGTCAGCGGCCCTGCGATGGGGATGGGGAGGCGGGGTGGGTAGATGGGGATGAGGAGGAGGAGGGGATGGGGGTAGGGGGCTGAGGCTGCTGCCTGCTGCAGCTGGATGGGAGAGAAGAGGGCGGTTGGTTGGATTGGATGCACCAGGCCGGGGAACTTTCGGGGAAATCTTGGAGAAGTCTGGATCTTGTAGAGCAACCACACAGAGAAAAGAGAAACTCATCTCAAAAAGGGCAATGAGTGTATGTTAGCCTGGGAGAGGGACAGAGTTAAAAACTGTAAGGAGGGTCAATCTTCATATACCGATCTTTTAACCTAGTTTACCACTCCTAAGGAGTTAATTAAGTGTATTGCATAATTTATCCAAAGCGACTTTCGGTTATTGATTAAAATCCCTGGAGCAATGTGTTAGGCACCTTGCTCAAGGGCACTTCAGGCATGGATGGAGGAGGTGTAGGGAGAGAGGTAATCTAAATACACCAAATGATACATTCGTAACGGCCAATAAACCGCCGTTGGCAGTCGTAAACCACACCTCCCCAACGAGAAATTCAGTAGGCAGTCTCCAGACAGTCACCATTTCACAATGTCAAGTGTTCTTGCCTTGGTAGTGCATGAAACGCCTAGTGATTGGATACTCAGCGAAGTTCACCAAAGACCAATGACTGGGCATTTCACGCACTACCAAAGCTAGAACACTTGACATTGGGAAATGGTGATCTCACTTGTGATAATGGTCTGGTGTGAACCAGGCAACCTTGGCATGGCACTGGGCTGATCTGGGGTCCGTTTCTCGATTCTTGTCGTTGCTAACCGTCTTAAGACCGTCTTAAGACCGTCTTACCGTTCCCTTGGATTTAGTGGTGAGCGTCGCTGTTGAGAGGGAGTTGAGTCGCTCTTGCGAAGGACGTTGCTACCGTTGTTAGCAAAGACGCTTTCGAGATACGGACCCTTGAGCCAGATGGTTCTTGGCTTCAGTAACTCAACTGGAGATGCTAGGGTAGGCTCCTCTCCCTGTGCGGCTTCAGCGTGCCTTGACATCTACCTTTCCTTGGAAAAACCACACCACACACACACCGACATCTCCTGAGGCACAACAACATATGCAGTCCAAGTGATAGATGCCTGTGATATATGACTGTACTGTACAACTGACATAATGACGGATGGGATGGGCTGCTCAGCTGTGGCCATCTATTGATCTGTTGGGTTTGGATCTTTTCCGTGTTATGATGATGGGAGACTGATTAAACATGAGCCATTTGGTCCACGCCCTACTGAACGAAGTTCCCCACTCACAGGTGCAGTAGCACTTGCACAAGAGCAAACTTACTTTCCATCTCTGCCTCCGTGATGTTTGTCTATTCATCTGATTACGTATCTGAACCCGAAGCCGATACACCAATACCGATATCCCATCCCTAGATGTCTATATCGCTTTCCAAAGCAAGCATACTCAAATGCACGCACAAACGCATGCATGCACACACACACGCACACACATGTGCAAGAACAGGAGCACACATACAGTACATTCAGACTGATACAGTTAAAGTTACACAAACAGTCAGGCCCGCCGACAGGGGGGGACAACCGGGCTTTTTGTCCCGGGCCCTGGACTAGGGGGGGGGGGCATAACTGGGCCCCCATGACGTTGGGATTAATTATTGTATGGTCACTTAAAATGTGTTGATTTAGGGAAGAAAGGTGCTTTATTTGCATTCAAACAGTGACTTATAGATATTTGCCTTCATTGCCCTTGAAAAAAACGGCCAATAACCCCCTATCACCCCTATTCCAAAATGGTTTGGTCTTTCTAGAAAAAAAGACGACATCATTCGATAAGTGGTCAGTGCGCGAGCCAATTAGTCAACATGGACAAGTCAGGAGGGCTGAAAAGGAAATAAAGGCGAAAAAGAGATGAAGAAGCCAAAAGCCTGAGGGGTTCTCTACATAAATATTTCAGAAAAGACTCAGATGATGCAGCAGGTACCAGTAAAAGCAGCTGTGCAGCAGATCCAGGTAAGACACGGCCAACTTTTTCCAGCCCCGTCGTCGTAACACTGACACAGGAGGCCGGTTACGTGGCACTATTCCGACATCTCGCTATTCCGACGTTAATGTCTATTGTCGGAATACCGATACGTTTTCCACCGTCCGCCGCTATTCCTACATGCCGCTATTGCGACATTCCTATCCCTAACCCTAACCCTAACCCTGGGGATGAAAAGTGTCGGAATAGCGGCATGTCGGAATAGCGCTATGTCGAAATAGCGGTTGCCCCCGCGCTATGCAACGCTATTGCTAAATCTCCGCTTAGCACAGATGCTAACAAATTATCAACCTGTTAAATTTGTGAGTAGAAATAGGCTACAGTGTAGATTCGTTGTGCATAGTTTTCTGTAAATTGACATTCCTGTGTTACTCCTGCTGTGGGGGAGACTCTGTGTGTTCCTGTTCACTTGCTCTCTGTCATCACACGTCACTTGAGGTCAGTTTAGCAAACGGTGACTCCTTCTCAGTCATAGTTTTGATGCAAGCCTTCAAATTGCCAAATTACACTTACACTTATGTAATTAATAGGAATGAGAATCCTATCTATTTTGTTTCTTTAAAAAAAAAGTATGCTAGACTGCGTGGATAGAAAAATGTTATGTTTTCAAAATGGTGAAATTGTTAAGGTTTTTTTTGGCGGGCCCAGTCAAAGCTGTCAGCGGCCCTGCATACAGTACTAACCCTTCTATCCTTCTCTCTCTCTCTCTCTCTCTCTCTCTCTCTCTCTCTCTCTCTCTCTCTCTCTCTCTCTCTCTCTCTCTTTCTCTTTCTCTCTCACACACACACTCACACACACACACACACACACGAATACAGTTCCCGCAGCTGAGAGGCCTGCTGGTCTGGTCTGGTCTCATCTCGTCCCTCTGCTCAGGGTGAGGCATGTTTCCTATCAGGCTGTGAGGAAGGGTAGGGGGGGTGCTGTAATACACTGCCATGTGGTCCACTGTGGTTTCCATATAGGGACCAGCGGCTCCACTGGAGCGCAGCGCAGTGTAATGCAGTGCAGTGCCACACTCGCCGGCAGACAGTAGGGACAAAGGGATTAGTTGTCCCAGGCCCAGAGAGAAGGGAGAACCAGAATCGGATCCATATTATATGTTGGGGGGACTTTCAGAAGCCAACAGGGAGTGGGGACCCTCATGACATACTGTATACTGCTTTCTTTTTATTTTGATTTTATTTTTTTATGGGCTTTTTTGTCTTTATTTCGGATATGACAATGAAGAGTGACAGGAGGCTAATCTGGAGAGAGAGATGGGGCAGAGATGGCAAATGACCCTGGCCGGATTCGAACCCTGGGTGCCACCCTTGGGCATTGAAGCCCAAATGTGGGGGGCTTAGCGCGCTATACTGTATACTGCTTTCAGATGACTTTGTCCCGGGCCCGAACAAATCTGTCAGCAGCTGTGCTCACAGGCAGCTTGTGGGGATGGTGGGGTGGGGGGAGGCGATCAAGGGAGGGGGGGTACGCTTGTGGTGGTGCTGCCGAAATGGATCCTTAGGGGAAAGAAAGAACACTCGGTGTCCCTAATGTTGGGTAACCCATTACGCACCCCAACGCACCCGCACCATCCCCGTGTAAATGCTTCCAGAGGCGAGCTGTATGACTGGTGGGGGGGTGTACCCGAATGCGGTTATGTCCACTGGGAGCATGACTTGAGCGGTCTCAGATTTTAGAAATATTTTTTTTATTGTACAGTGTTTCTCTCCTATATGCATTCAGAGAAAGTTCACCACCATTGCTGAAACAATAATCAACGCCACTTATCGGTAAGATCGCTATCAAAGTTGAGCTTTTCATTCTCACATTGTGGAGGCTCTCACTGCATAACACCCAACGGCTTATTTTCAAGTGTCAATCTGTCAGATGGTTTATTGTGATAATGGCAGATGTTCCCATTTGTAAAAGGTTATGTTGAAAATCTGCTCCTGGGTCTCATGACATATTTGGGTTAACAATGAAAACACTGTTCTGATGGCCATTAATGTATCCAGGGCCGGCGCTAGGCATAGGCAGACTAGGTGGTCGCCTAGGGTACCAAATGTCCTGGGGGCCACCAAGGCCCACAGAATTACAATATTAAGCTACATAACGCATTACATTTTACATTGGCAATGATTTTAATGGGCAGTCAGTACACATGGCACTAGATCAGCTGTGCTCTGTCAGATGTATGACACCATGTTTACAGATGCCAGTGTCCAATCCCACAACAAGGAAAGATCGGTGCTCGCCTAGGGACCCAAATTGCCCAGAACCGGCCCTGAATCAACGTCTATAACACATGGACAAGACGCCTTGCAGAGCCCCAGTCTCCAATTTGCATGAGAGGACAAATTTGGCATGGTGCCTGAAAAAATGTTTCTGTACAGAGACAAAAGAATCGAGAAAACAGAAATGAACCTTTAATCTGTTGTGTTAATCTTAAGACATTAATAGCTGGGGTTCTGATAGACCAGATCACGTCATTTCAAATAACCAGTGTTTAATAAGGGTGTTTATATGAATTGCAGATTTGGCCCCAAACCGTGATATTGCAGCGTATTGACCTGCCTGTGTTTTTTTTCATGAACTCTTCCAACCCCTAACTCTCTGTCAACTTTTTTTATTTATTTATTTATTTATTTTTCAGTTTGAATCATGAGTAGGATCTTGTTTTGTTATTTAAAAATGAGGACTTGGACTTGGGGTGAGGAGGACTACCATTGTTGATGGTGCTGGAGTGGAGTGAGGATAGAAGATGTTCCGAGGAGACCTGTATTGGAATTCTGTTATGAAAATATGAGTTAAGACCTCCGCACACCGGCTCTGTCAAAGAAGTGCACACTGCTCTGCCAAAGTTCGATTCAACTGTTACAACCCCGCACACCAGCACCGATGTCCGCGGACGTCGGCTGGCGATTAGGGACGAGTTCTATTTTGTCTGAGCCACCCATTGATTATCCATTAATGTGTATTATTATATGGTTGTGACGTCATCTGTCGAATGCTCCATTCATTTCAACGGGGCTCCCCAACGTTCGGACGTCTGTTATTTTTCGATAACGGACGGGTTGGTCTATAACAGACCGCTGTCAATGGCAACAAGACTTTTCACTGCTAAAGCGACTTTTCAACAAGACTCTAATCAGCTGCTGTGATAGACAGCACCCGTTGTCCTGGCTACCGCTGTCAATGGCAACAAGACGTTCACTGCTAAAGCCACTGGCTTGTATACAAGTCAGTGGCTAAAGCGAATGTTTCATATCACTCCGCAGGGGGTCCGGTCTTTTGTCACTCTAATCAGCTGCTGTGATAGACAACACCTGTTGTCCTGGCTAGCCTACCTAGCTGTTGCCTAGCGGTGTTCCACAACGGCACTGTTTTGTTTTGCGCAGCAACAATCTTAACATTAAATAGGTCTAAAGAAATGTCCCCGCATGTGTGAATCATTTAAGTATATCCATATAATAAGCGGGCTAACTTTCGGCGAGTCGGTCGCTTTGTGGAATAGCAGCACTTCAGAGAGAACAAGACCCCTCCGCTCCACGTCGGGGTCTAAAGATTCTCTCTGTCGTGCTGCTATTCCACGGTAGCGACTAGGGATGCACGATGTATCGGCCAGATGTATCGGTATCGGACGATATCGGACGATATTCAACACATCGGGCATCGGTCTGATGGGTAAAACTGGGCCGATGTTAACGCAGATGTTTTTTTTAATATGTTACGGTTCTAAAAGAATGGACTTGACGATGACTTTCACTGTTTGTCTTCTATTTTGTCTATATTTTTTATCGAATTATCACAGGGAGTTAAAAACTGTTTTTGGAAATAAGACGAGATTCAAAAATTCAGTTTGTTTGCATCATTGTCATCTCTTTTTTTTTTTTAAAAAGAAAGAAAAACATCGGTATCGGTTAATATCGGTCATCGGCCAAAACCGCAATATCATAATCGGATATCGGTATCGGCCGAAATTTTTGACATCGTGCATCCCTAGTAGCGACCTTCTCGCCGAACGTTAACCCTTACTTAGCCTCTTACTGCAGATGGGGTCGCCGGCAGGCCTATTCACTATTTGGTGAAAATACTCAACTACATCATAACAACATTGCTATGACATTACAGAGGGGTTTAAGTATCAGATTAAGGCATAGCCATTACAATTTTGGTGACAGTAAGGTTATAACATAGGCTCTGCGCTAAGGGGTTAATGTGTACTGACAATTTGGTTAATGTGTATTTTGTAATGCTGAGACAATAATGCATTAATTTCGATTAATTAATCACACAAAAATTTACTTATTTTAATCGCACTATAATATAGCTATCATAGTTCTGGATTAGACCAGTGGATGGCAATATTATGCCTGATGGTAAACAGCCTGCAGAAACTGAGAACAGTTCTCTCTTCTTTTAAAAATAAACAACATTTTTAGATTAAGCTTATTTATTGTCATTATTCAAAATCCATGTGAAAAAAACAAACTTTTTACTGTTCTCAAGTCAGATATTTAAATGCGATTTAAAATGTGATTAATTCGATTAATTAATTTCAAAGCCTATAGATTAATTTGATTAAAAGATTTAATTGAGTCCCAGCCCTAGTATTTTGTTATGTGTATGTGTGTAATGTGTATAGAGTCCACAATATTGCACTTCAAAAACACCTGTATTGTGATTCCAACAATGTTGGAATGGTTTTTTATTTTAAAAAAAATAAGGGTATGGGGTCAGGGCAGGGGTATTACTGGTGATGATGGCGTGGATGAGAAATGTTGCACATTAAAGGGACCTGTATTGACAAGAGGCCCTCACAGTTTCCCAGGCCAGCAACATTATTATTGTAAGGCGTGGTGATGGTGATGGCGTGTGTGTGTGTGTGTGTGTGTGTGTGTGTGTGTGTGTGTGTGTGTGTGTGTGTGTGTGTGTGTGTGTGTGTGTGTGTGTGTCTGTGTGTGTGTGTGTGTGTGTGTGTGTGTGTGTGTGTGTGTGTGTGTGTGATGGTGGTGTGTGTGTGTGGGAGTGCTGGAATCTAATATTCTTTCAAAGGGCCTCAAAACCTTTTTAAGTAGTAGCACCCCTGCCTGGGGGCTTTAATGTTCTGGCAAGTGATTAAGGGAAGAAAACTCACACACACACACACACAGCAGCGAGTAAATAAGAGTTAATCTAAAAGTACCCGATACCTATACATGCCCACATGCTTCCCAGATATCCGTGGCAAGGGAGATATTGTTACTGATAGCACGTGTGATTTTCATTTCAGCAGCCAGCGCTGCGCTTCAGGCGTTTTGTTGCTCATTACGCTCTTGCACTTTTGTTTTGACCACTACTGACACAGAAGTGCTTGGAAACCGTCAAAACACACACACACGCACATTCACAGACAAACAAGCACACACACACACACACACACACACACACACACACACACACACACACACACACACACACACACACACACACACAGCAAAGCTGATAGGAGGACCAAAGGGGTCAGTTATCCCGGGCACAAGGAAAGAGAGGGGTGGGGGGTGGATGGCAAAATGGGGCTCTTATTATCGGTACATTGTATGTATTGAGTGGGGGCCCTTTTAGATGAGTTTCTCGTCCTGGGCCTGACCAAAGCTGTCAGCCGCCCTGCACCCCGCTTTGGCACACACACCCACACGCACACGCACACATGCGCGCGCGCACACACACACACACACACACACACACACACACACACACACACACACACACACACACACACACACACACACACAGCAACAAGTCAAGTCAGAGAACAGGAAAACAGCATCACGTAGTGAGTCTAAGAATGGCAAGAATGCCTGCTGCACGCTAGATGCTCAACTCAGTTCAGCAGCTCACTGCAGTTCAGTTGGCTTCAGTGAGCTTCAAAGGGGAAATGCGTTTCAGGAGTGAGTTGCCTTTGGCAGTCCTATCTATCATTACACAAACCAGTTCCTCCAAGCACAGGACGCAAGGCCTGCTGACACCTTTGCTTGGGCCCAGGACAAAGTCATCTGAAAGGGCCCCCCCACAGTATTGGCAGAGGACACGCTCAACTTCTTGGAAAACCGAAAAGCTTTTGGGTGCGAGATAAAAAGTGTCAACTTAAGGAAGAAGAAATCCGCACTCACAAACTGCGTCTCATTATTTATTTATATTACCACCATGTCCAAAAAGCAACAGCACCACAGGACGCAAGGCCTGCTGACACCTTTGCTTGGGCCCAGGACAAAGTCATCTGAAAGGGCCCCCCCACAGCACACAAGGCCTGCTGACACCTTTGCTTGGGCCCAGGACAAAGTCATCTGAAAACACCCCCCCACCCCCCACCCCCTACTCTCTCCCTGGGCCGGGGACAACTGACCCCTTTGTCCCCCCTTGTCGGCTTCCCTGCCTCCAAGCGCAGCAGGCCTGCCATGATGGCCACCTTGTCCAGTCTTGTAGTAGGCCTAACTGAGGTGTGAAGAACACAATATATCAGTAGCCACGACACATTACTACGTTGTGTGTGTGTGTGTGTGTGTGTGTGTGTGTGTGTATGTGTGTGTGTGTGTGTGTGTGTGTGTGTGTGTGTGTGTGTGTGTGTGTGTGTGTGTGTGTGTGTGTGTGTGTGTGTGTGTGTGTGTGTGTGTGTGTGTGTGTGTGCACGTGTGAGAGAGAGAGAGGGAGAGGGAGAGGGAGAGGGAAGGATAGAAGGTGTATGCGAAGTGAAGTGTATACAGATATTCCTGCGTAGTATTATTGTACTATTGTATTGTACGATATCAAATAAAATATTTGGTGTTCTTCACATATCTAACTAATCAAAATCTATGAGAGAGAGAGAGAGAGAAGAGAGTCAGTGAGTGAGAGAGAGAATTGCACGGAGAGACAGGGACGAGGCAACTCTTGTCACTAAACAGGTAGGTGAAAGCAAACCCAGTCGTTTTAGCTGAAATTAAACATTGTTACTCTTCTCTATACGGAGGCAAGTCCAGTCAAGCTAAATCTAATTATCGCAGCAGTCACATGGGGTCAAACTATTACAAGCTCCAAACACTACTTAAAAAAACAACCAGCCAGTCAGCCAGCCAACAATGTAAGCAGCAGAGCAGGTTAGGACATTTCTCACTCACTCCTCGCTCTCCGCAATCTTTCCCCCTGTCTCACCTCAACACCTAGGAGCAGTGTTGCCAGATGGAAAATGCTGAACCATCGTACCGAAACCTCAACATGATCGCTTTTGGGGGCTTTTTGGGAGGAAATTATCGTACAAGAACAAAATAGTTTCAAGGCATCTAAATGAACTGAATGAAAACTCTGAAATTATCGTACATCATGTTTTTTTGATCGTGCAGAGGACAAAATGGACAAAATGATGGCACAAATACGATAATTATTGTACATCTGGCAACACTCCATAGGAGAACTCTGCTCCTGTTGCTGTTTCTGGCACATAGTGAGTGAGTCATGGGCCTTTGTGCTGGCAGTGAGGGGCCCGGGCGGGCCAGGTGAGCGGGCTGCCTGTCAGCACTCAGGCTGCAGACTCACCTGGAGAGCACAGGGGAGGACCTTGTCTGGAGGAGGGGGATGTGCTGGTGCTGGAGGGGAGGCATGAGAGGAGAGGAGAGAAGAGCCGGAGGTGAAGGTATACAAGTGGTGCAGGACGGGTGAGGAGAGGAGAGCAGGAGGTAAAGGTTGAGTGGTGGAAGACAGGAGAGGAGAGGAGATATGGAGGAGAGGAGAGCAGGAGGTGAAGGTAGAGTGGGAGGGGAGAGGAGAGGAGAGTGGCGGACACGGCAGAGGGAAATGGACGAAGTTTTGAGGGAGATGGAAGTAGAGATTGGTTGGAGTTTGGCTGAAGGAGAGTATAGGAGAATTGTGGATGTGGTGGTGGGTTTAAGGTATGGTGGAGGCTATGGAAGTCAGGGTGGCACTGGTGGAGGTTGTGGAGGTAGAGATGGTGTATAGGTGGGGAGAGGAGTGGAGAGGAGAGGAGATGTGAGGGGAGGAGAGGGGAGGAGAAGGGAGGAGAGAGGAGAGGAGAGGGGAGGAGAGAGGGAGGAGAGGAGAGAGGAAAGGAGAGGAGAGGAGAGGAGATGAGAGAGGGAGGAGAGGGGAGGAGAGAGGAGAGGAGAGGAGAGGAGAGAGGATAGGAGAAGAGAGGAGAGGAGAGGAGAGGAGAGGAGAGGGGGAGAGCAGAGAGGTGGAGCAAAGGAGAAGCAAAGGGTGGTGGAGCTGCTTGATTACACCGCAGCATTCCTCCTGTGGCTGCACCGTGTGTGTGTGTCTGTGTCTGTGTCTGTGTGTGTGTGTGTGTGTGTGTGTGTGTGTGTGTGTGTGTGTGTGTGTGTGTGTGTGTGTGTGTGTGTGTGTGTGTGTGTGTGTGTGTGTGTGTGTGTGTGTATGTGTGTGCGTATGTGTGTATGTGCACGGTGTAATTACAGGGCTCTCTATAGCTGAGGTAAATGGGGAAGTGAGGAGTGCGTGAGTGAGTGGTGTGTGTAGGGAGGAGGAGGGGTATTTGATTGTGTGTGTGTGTGTGTGTGTGTGTGTGTGTGTGTGTGTGTGTGTGTGTGTGTGTGTGTGTGTGTGTGTGTGTGTGTGTGTGTGTGTGTGTGTGTGTGTGAGTAAGGGTAAAGAGGAGGGGAGACCATGGGGGAAAATTCTAGAAGGCTTGAATCAGTACAGGTGGCATATGTGAAGTGGTTTACTCTAATCTTAGCTTTTGAATGGGGAATGATGCTTAAAGCGCTGTGTGTGTGTGTGTGTGTGTGTGTGTGTGTGCGTGCGCGTGCGTGCGTGCGTGCCTGAGCAGTTACTGTCAATGTATGACTATATGTTTACATGTGTGTCTGTGTGTGTGTTTTTACAGTATGGGTGGTGTTTCTGAGTGTGTATATGGATGTACTGTATGAATATGTGTTTCTAAGTGAGTGTATTTATACTGTACAGTGTAAATGCTGTGTGTTTAACCAGTATACAGTAAGTTGAATGTGTATGCATGTGTGTCTCTGTTCACTCTGTATACAGTGTCAATGTCGTTCGTCTATACACACACACACACACACACACACACACATACACACACACACACACACACAGGCCCGCTGACTGGGGGACACAAAGGGGTATGTTGTTCCCTGCCCAGGGAAATAGGGGACAGAGAATCGGGTCCCCATTACATCGTATGTATTGGGTAGGGGGTCCTGTCAAATTACTTTGTCCTGGGCCCAGCAAAAGCTGTCAGCTGCCCTGCACACACACACACACACACACACACACACACACACACACACACACACACACACACACACACACACACACACACACACACACACACACACACACACACACTGCTGTGCATCAACATACTAGAGCAGTGTGTGTGTGTGTGTGTGTGTGTGTGTGTGTGTGTGTGTGTGTGTGTGTGTGTGTGTACACTGTAAGTGTGTGTGTATGGTACATGTGCATGCTTGCATGTGTGCGGGCATGTGTGTGTTTCCCTGTGTATGTGTAGTGTTTGTTTGTATGGTGTGTGGTATGTGCCTGCGTGCGTGCCTATCCACACATATCCTGTTCTTAGCTCCAGTGCTGCAGTGCTTGAGGGTCCATCCACCATCACCCCGTCCCAAAGACGTGTAGTTTGGCAAGATGAAAATCTCCTTGATGTGTTTGAAGGGGAATGCTATGCAGGTAGGCTACAACCAAGACGCCAAAGCAGAGTAGAGTGTAGAGTAGGAGAGGAGAGGAGAGGAGAGGAGAGGAGAGGAGAGGAGAGGAGAGGAGAGGAGAGGAGAGGAGAAGGAGAGGAGAGGAAAAGAGATGAGAGAGGAGGAGAGGAGAAAGGTAAGGAGAGGAGAGGAGAGGAGAAGGAGAGGAGAGGAAAAGAGATGAGAGAGGAGGAGAGGAGAAAGGTAAGGAGAGGAGAGGAGAGGAGAGGAGAGGAGAGGAGAGGAGAGGGGGAGAGGAGATGAAAGGAGAGGAGAGGAGAGGAGAGGAGAAAGGTAAGGAGAGGAGAGAGGTGGAGAGAAGAGGAGAGGGGGAGAGCAGAGCAGAGGAGACGAGAGCAGAGGAGCGGAGAGGAGGAGTTGGAGTGCAGGAAGAGTGGAGAGGAGCGGAGATGAGAGGAGAGGGAATAAGTAAGGAGGAGGGGAGAGCAGAGGAGAGGAGAGGAGATGAGGGGAGAGGAGAGCAGAGGAGAGGAGAGGAGAGGGGAGGGGAGGAGAGGAGAAAGGTAAGGAGTGGAGAGGAGAGGAGATGAGGTGAGAGAGAGGAGAGGAGAGAAGTAGGAGAGGAGAGGGGGTGAGAGGAGAGGGGGTGAGAGGAGATGGGAGAGGAGAGCAGTGTAGAGGAGAGCACTGTAGAGGAGAGGGCAGGGCAGGAGAGGAGATGGGAGAAGTAAGGAGGTGAGGTGAGGAGAGGAGAGGCAGAGAGGAGAGGAGAGGAGAGGAGAGGACAGGAGAGGAGGAGAGGAGAGGAGGAGAGGAAATGCACAATCTCTAACAGCCTTGTTGACAACAGCAGCCCTGCCTGGCTTTGGCACAAAAAAACGCCTCAGCAAGCCTCGCTTCAAGGGAACTCCCAACTCAGCTCCGCTACACAAGAACAGACAAGGGCCACGTCTGTTGTGTATGTGTGTGTGTGTGTGTGGGGGGGGGGGGGTGTTACGTTACTGAACAGGGATGTGTTTCTCAAAACTATACAGTTGATACCCAGTTAGCAACTTTGGTAAATGACAATGGGAAATTGCATGGCAATTTTAGGGCTCTACTAACGTCTAACTAACGTTTGTGTGTGCGTGTGTGCGCGTGTGTGTGTGTGTGTGTGTGTGTGTGTGTGTGTGTGTGTGTGTGTGTGTGTGTGTGTGTGTGTGTGTGTGTGTGTGCGTGTTTGTGTGCATGTGCGTGCACGCACGTGTGTGTGTGTCTACTTACATCTGTCTGTATGTGTGTCTGTCTGTTTGTTTTGGGGGCGGTGGGTTCAAGCTCTGTGTATTAGTTCTGTAAGGCATATCAAAGGTGACAGGTAGCTGCACCTGAATTACCTGTCTGTATGAAGTAGAACGTCTAAGAGCTTGTTTGCGGATCATTAGACTGAAGGTATCTCACAGGTAAGCAGCCACAACAGCACATAGTGCATAGCTATCAACGGCGGCTTAGTGGCTGTTGACTTCTCTCCTTTGTTGTTTTTGTCGTAAATAATTACAGTGCTATCGACTTCTGACAACTTCTGAAGCATGCTTTGTCAAATGTTATTACAGGAGAGTTAACCGTTAATGTGAAAGAATATTTCTGAAGGCAATAATTACATAATAATGGTCACACAATAAAATGTTATAAATAATGAATATGTGTCAGAAATGGTAATGGTGTTGTCATGTATGGGCTTTTTGTCAAACAAAATTTACCTCAGGCCCCTCTGCAGTAAGAGGCTACGTAAATTAGCCAGACCACGCCCTCCTAGTCAAGAGCAATGTAAATATTGTTTCTGATCTCCCGAAAAATTGGGAACTCCACCCTTTTTGCTGGACACCAGTCAACCAGTAGCAAACCTAGGGAGGCGGGTCAACCATGCCGTTTGGGAAAAGTTAATTGTAATGCTCTTGGTCAGACCAAATCTCAAAGAGATTTAAAAGGTCGATGATAATCAGGCTAATGTAAACTGCAGTAGTCTTTGGCAAGGCAGGTTTCCATGACAGTTATAACTGTTTAAACTCCCATCAGTCATCCATCCATAGCCCTTTGTAGCGTGCGCACAGTAATGGTGACTGACTGGCCCTGGTGACCCTGACCCGCTGTCGGCATACTTGTTGACCATCTCCTGCATCGCCTGCATCTCATATCAGTGACAAAGAACAGAGCCGGTGTCGCCTCGGAACATCTCAGATGGATGGATACGTGCAACAAGCCCTGACCTGGTGTGCCGTGTCCAGGCCCGCCATGAGGGGGGTATGTTGCCCCGGGCCCAGGGAGATAGGAGCCCCACAAAATTGGGTCCTTATTACATTGTATCTATTGAGCTGGGGGCCCTTTCAGAATACTTTGTCCTAGGGCCCCCGAAAAAGCAGTCAGTGGCCCTGGCTGTGTCTCTGAGCTGTGCGTCTCACACTGCTGTGAGTGACTAACACATTCCCTGGAAAAGAAGAAGAAAAACAAACAAAATGGTTTACTTCCTCTGTTTTCTAAATACCCTCCACATTGTATAACCTACAGTATTTATAGGACCAGTATAGGCCTATCTATGTTTGATACTGTATGAGTCACAATCCACATGTGATGTGTTTAGGTTTGTGTTGTAAATGAAAACAAAAAGCACTCCAGATAGCTTTCATCGGATACTTCATCACCAAACTTTGTTGTGTCAAACAACGTTGTTACTGTATACCATATTCATATTTGGATGTTTTTGGCCTATGTCATCATCTCATTGTCCTAAATGAGAAGGGCAAGAAAATAAACTTTTACGTCTGCAAACCCTCAATAAAGAGACAGGGACACGATGTGTTTGTTTTGAAGACAAATAAGAGAGAAAGGAGTGCCTCGCAGTGAACTCTGGGTTTCTCTCATCCACACTAGGGGGTGTAAATCACAGCCTCCATGACGATACGATACGGTATCGATTTCTTAAAGCACGGATTCGATTATTATCGATACTTAAGAATTCCCCACGATACGATACCACTCGATACGATGTTTTCTAATTACTTTTCTACTTCAATTATATTATGGAGCTAGGGCATTGGACAGGTGCCAGCGATTTGATTATTTTCGATACTTAAGAATGCCCCACGATACGATACGATTCGATTCAATCGTCGGCCGTAGAATCGATGCATTGATACATTTCAATTATTTACCCCTCTAATCCACACTGTCATTTTATTATTTAAGAATACATGACACATGACATGAATACACATTTCCCATCTTCCAACTTTAAATTCACCATCTCTTTCCTCTTATGTCTTTTACCCTATAAGGAGTAAAATGTAAAATTCTAATTCCTTCATTTAGTTTGAATCATAAGGAGTATACCTTCTCTCCTTTAATTGTTCAGCATGTTTGAAGTTTTACAGAACTACTCGCAATATCTTGTCTCTTTTAATGATTGTAAAAATTTTAAATCTTATATTTTTTCACAGAGAGGTATAGAAGTTGTAAACCTTAATGCTGTAAGTTCAAGTAGACAGATGTTATTCGCACATCCTCATCCATGCTTTCTATCTCTCATACAAAACATGGCACTATCACATTGTTCCTTTGTGTGTGTGTGTGTGTGTGTGTGTGTGTGTGTGTGTGTGTGTGTGTGTGTGTGTGTGTGTGTGTGTGTGTGTGTGTGTGTGTGTGTGTGTGTGTGTGTGTGTGTGTGTGTGTGTGTGTGACCTCATCATAAGCCCCCCAATGCCCTCCTGACCTCATCATAAGCCTGCCAACACCTCCCTTAGTATTGAAAAATAAAATAAACTAGTACACCCCAATGGGAACTTAGCCCCTGCCCCCACTCAGTTGTATCTTTCTCAACACCCCTCGAGGGCTCCCAAAGGCCCCACGGGGGGCTGTAGCGCCCCCGTTGAGAAACACTACTGTAAACCCATGGCTACAGCCCTGCAGGGCTGCCTTCAGTATGCTTACCTCAGCCACAGTCTGGCTTCTGAGACATGACCCAGGTCTGCATCATCCCTGCTGTAAGCCTGTGGTCTAGCTCTGGTGTGGCTTTACCGCCTTTCCTGCCTTGATCCGGGTGCTTTTTTTTTTTTAGATCGCATAACCTAAGGGTCAAATTTATGGTCTATCAACGAGAGGGCAGTTCTTTTCGGTTGGGGTTGATTTTGGTCAGCCTTTTAAGTGGTGTTATTTTTTCCTGGTGTAAGGAGAAATCGTACGTGCCCAGGAAGCCATTTGTCATCTCCTCTGCCTTGTGTGGTTGATTAGAGGAGGATGGTTTGGTGGTCGGTGAGCTCATGGCAAGTAAGTCCGATAAATGACAGTTAAGTTGCCGTTTAATTGGTACTCTTGGAAAAGGTGTCATTGATTTAAAGATGACAAAGGTAGTTCATTTTTGTCTGAGTCAGGTTTAGAGCTGACACATTCCCCTGACACAGATACTTCCATGTCACCATTTGAACTGACATAAAAGAGAAACTCTCTACTCTGAAGTCATCATTTCCACTTAGTCTGGGCAACTGTGAAGTGGATGAATAGTTTTCAGTATATTAAACAGATGCTAAAACCATGAGATGTGTAATAGTACCACTAAAAATTGTAAGTAGGAGCTATGACTTATCTATTACTAGCCTATTGGAATGATTAGGGCCTAGTGCCTTTAGGCCTTAACCGTTTTCGTCAACAAGGTTTAAAAAAACAGAGTTCCATTTGTGAAACTGTGACATGGCATCCTGTTCTTCAATAAAATTAAATGCATTCCTTATTTTCTTTGAAGGCTTCTTCATTCATCCCCTCCTCTTGTGTCACCAATGCCATGTTATTTTCATAGCACGGTGACCGACAAATGCTCTCGGACCCCGGTGATTTACGGGTATTGCTAATTATGATTTTGGTGGTCAATGACATCATGTTGGACGGTGCTATTTTTACGCTCTGGTCTCCTTGGCTCTGCGCACCACGGAGTTGATAATGGGTTCCCCCGGCATAACGAGGCTTTTCCGGCCGGGAGGGGGAGCCCCCTCGGTGGTGGTGCGCCTGCTTGGACAATTTCGAGCGCGGAGCTACAGCGAATCCTGCCCACAAGTTCACAAACTTGGCTCAAATCGAGGATGAACAGTCTAATAGACTGTTTGTTTGTATCCCATTAACGTCATACATGCTAATCGTGAATTGTGTTTTTTTTTGTGGCTGCAAGTAAAGACATGCTCTTTGTTCTCGCCAAGTTTATTCACAGAGACACAGGAACAGTGCCAACATATTTTATATAGGCAATTACGCAAATTAGAGTCACAACTCAGCGAGATACCATGCGCAACAAAATCTGATGATGAGAAAGTAACCCCCTATTTGTAGCCTTTAGAACTTCGGGACGTTTTGGGATCGTCTTGGGAACATTAATCCACCGAGAGGAACCTAACATCTTTCAACAACATATGTTACAGAGACATCTTTCGTCCGCTTCCCTACACAAACACAACGCATGGCACCCGTTGTCATAGCTTAAACATCACTATTTACAGAAAGCCACTGCGCGCTAGGCGTGTCCTCTACACTCAAAAGCTGCAGGTTGAATATCTTACCCCGATTTCCTGTCACATGATTGGAAATAGGATCCCTACTTCATACTATCTGTTGTGTCGGGAGAACACATTTGCCTTGAAGTTCAGGCGCTCTTAACGGAAGCCCGTTTGGAGAGTTCATCAGAGCGAGCCGCATCAGCTCCGGTGGCTGTATCCAAACTGACTCACCTGCGAGCACTCTTGGCCAGTTCAGAACAGGGACGCAGGCAGCAACACGCAACACCATTCCTCCTCGGACAGTCGGTTGAACGCGAAGGAGAGCTATGGATTCTTTGACAGTCGCAACGCTACTTCTCGCCGGGTTTCTATCATTTTCGACTTCAATTCAGCTTGAAACTGGTGAGTTTGTCAATAACTTTCTGTAAGTTGTATTAGCAGTGTGTGGGGTTTTGCCACAGGCTAATGCAATGGATGCCCGTCCGAGATGTAACACGCTCAACAGAACGCAGTGCTTTGACAGTCGAGGCTATGGAATTTCCAACTTCACATTAATCCACAAATCCATTTAGGCTAAAATCTCACTAAGCGTAAAACGTATTGAGCAGTTTTAGTCTCCAGAGAACATTAAAGTCGTTTACACGAGGAAACGTACCCAAACGTGCGTTGCGCTAAAGCGTTCCGAGTAGCCTATTATTACAACGTTATTAACTTGTCATATGTGTTCTTCTGCTACATCAACGTAAACGGACACTGGTGGTGCCTGTATAAATGTGCCCATTGCACATTACACACGGGAGAGTTTAGAAAAGCGTTGATCAGCCGAGCACAGTTTGACGTTACCTATCAGGCGAAGACGTTTGATCTGTGCTTTCATCATTCCTTACAAAGACACAGTTGTATTGAAATCTAGGCCTATTTATGCTTTTTACAATTACATCATCATCCCGCTGGTCGAGCAAATAATAAATGATTGTCAGACTTCATGACAAGCACCAAGGCATCTTTCTCGTCTCTTTATCCGAGGGAATAGGGATGCGTCTGTGAGAAACTGGTTTTCCAAATTACACATGTGGAATCGGATTTCGTTTCAGAACGAAACCCTGTTCAGAGAAGAAAGAAATTGTTCGTTTAATAACGACCACACAAACCAAACTTCTCATGCTGTAATTTGTGTTTTGTTTCAAGTTTTAAAAGCACATCCTCGTGCTTTCCTTTTTAATTTTTTGTTTCCTAATTATAAGGTCTGATTCAAATTAGAGGTTTTGCCATCTGGGGCACTGCGTAAGCGCTACCATCTGTAGCCTACCTATGGATTAACAACGTATTTCAAGCACACAGGCACCAAAGACACGACGTGTTGAATATACTAAATCCGGACAGAATTAATTTTTACTCAAAGATTGGAAAGCACGTAGGCAAGGGTGGTTCAGAATGTTTTCCAAGCTTCGAGGGCAATAATAAAACTACAAAACCTATTTATAGTCTAGACTCCAAGTAGGTTTTGTAGTTTTATTATTGCACGATTCATTTTGGATTGCTTTAGGCAATGTACTCTGGTAGGTGGCTTTTCATTTAACCCTTTAAGCGCCAAAGTCGCAGAATTGCGACAGGACGTCATCATGAACAAAAGCGCATGTAGATCAAACCAGCGGTCTTAATAGTGTTCATCCTCCCTACCAGTAGTTGGCAGACATGCTACCCTTTCAAACAAGACTACGATTGCGTCATTTTGTAGTTCACAGAGTCTTTGGTGAAGCAGTAAAAGACGCGACCTGTGACGCGACTACAAAATGCGGAAGTAGCCACTTTGCGTCTTTGACTCGAGGCGTGCGAGTTGGGTTTGTGTTGTTATCAGTGAACTATCAGCGAGCTATTTCATCATGGCTAGTGAGAAGTTGAATCGTGATGAAGTTCTGAGCATGTTATTTGCCTATTCTGACTCCGAAGGACAGTTTTTATCTCACGAGGGGGATAATGATCGGACGAGCACTCTTTGTTTACCGTGGCGAAACTTCCGAAGGCTGTGATGCCGACATGCGAAGCAAGGATGTTCTCTAAGCACACACATACATTGAAACTCATTCGGTGACTTTATCCGATCTCAAGTGAGTCGGTGGTAGTGGCGAATGCAATCGTGGTGTCCATACAGGTATTGGTGGAGGAATTAGGGTGAGAGAAGTGGGCCTGGTAATGTTAGCTTGGGCTGCCTCCATTCAGCCCTCGGAGATGCGGGTAGCCACCTATCCGGACGCAAACGCAATAATCCCGGGATCAGACAAACACTGTTCACCAAGCAGCACACACGCACTCATTCTGTCCCTCTTTCTGACTTCTACTGGGTGGATGGCAGCGGCGAACGTGCCATATCTCCGCATGGAGAGGTTTTGGTAATAGAACGCACGGTGAAGAGAAGACGCATAGGCAACCCTAAAACATGAATGTTTTAGACTCGTTGTTGACAATCAGACTGGTCACAGCGTTTTGACTGTCTTTGTAAGAGTTATAAATCAGTAAAACAGCAAATAAAGACGAAAGAGGTGGCGATATATTTCTCTCAAACGGGGGAGAGGGTGGAAGGGCGCTGCGCTCTCCACGCGAGGGGGCGGGGATTGTGTTCCTGATCGGCTTCAGGTGTCAGGCTATAACGTAGCCTAATTACGTTGGACACAATACTATGGATATAATACTTGTGATTTCATACCCATTATGTTGACAATTTGCCCATTAGTTTTGTGAAATGTAAGTGACAAACTGTAGAAGTCACTGAGCTAGACTGTGCCATGATCAACCATTTTACTGCCTATACAGCGCCTGCTCCAAAGGCCATAGTAGGCTATACAGATGTAAAAATAGGCATAAATATGAATTGAATATGTGTGTGCTGACCCTTTCTGTGAAAGTTTCACAAGCTAAAAAGGTACAGGTTACAGATACAAACATGTTCGGCCCTCCAGGCAAAAGTAGTAATTGTTGCATTATATATTTCAATATTATTGCATTATATTAGGCCTATTGCAATATTACAATATATACTATATATATTCTGCCTAAAACTACTTATTTCCTTGACCATAGTGTATGTGCACTACGTGATAGTAATGGAATGTCAAATATTGCTAAATAAATTCAATAATCTATTGAAAATTATCAATATTTTCCAAAAATTATTAAAAATTCAAAATGGCCGCCACCATATGACTTCATAATATGCAAATTAGGTATGCATATTTACTCCCAAAATAATCTTGGGGTCATCCCCAATATTTGTCTAATTGACAGTCAAGCTCTATCTGTTACCAGTGTCAAGCCACAGTCATTTGAATTTATCATGCCAACATTCAGCTTTTTTGAAAAATATTGCATTATATTAGGCCTATTGCAATATTACAATATATACTATATATATTCTGCCTAAAACTACTTATGTCCTTGACCATAGTGTATGTGCACTACGTGATAGTAATGGAATGTCAAATATTGCTAAATAAATTCAATAATCTATTGAAAATTATCAATATTTTCCAAAAAATTATTAAAAATTCAAAATGGCCGCCACCATATGACGTCATAATATGCAAATTAGGTATGCATATTTACTCCCAAAATAATCTTGGGGTCATCCCCAATATTTGTCTAATTGACAGTCAAGCTCTATCTGTTACCAGTGTCAAGCCACAGTCATTTGAATTTATCATGCCAAAATTCAGCTTTTTTGAAAAATAAATTGTGGCGCTTAAGACAGGTATCACAATCCTGTTCTGTCTTGCTCTGTGTGTGTGATTGTATGTGTGTGTGTTTGAGAGAGAGAGAAAGAGATCATCATAATGATTACAAACCCCATTGTATGTGTGTGTGCAACACTAAACAAGTTCAGTAACCTCTGCAGCCTTATTAGTGTTAGAGAGCCTCCTCATCATCACCAGGGACAGAACACCACTCAACCTGTAGCAGCTGTGGCTTAATGGTTAGAGAGGTGGTCGTAAGAGGAGAGGGTTGCTGGTTCAAATCCCACACCTTCACCCTCTCCCTACAACTCCATCCATGGCTGAATTGGTCCAGGGACTGTAGCCTATATCCTGTAAAATAACTGTATGTCACTTTGGATAGTTGGAAGTCCACATGTAGTGGAATGTAATTTAGTGGAATGTAATGTAATGTAATGCAGGTCAAATCCCATCATCCTCAACAGAAGCAGATCTGTTCTGTTCAGCTCAGCTCTGGACTCTCTCTCTCTCTCTCTCTCTCTCTCTCTCTCTCTCTCTCTCTCTCTCTTCCAAAACAACCTGTCAGATATTTGTACAGCTCTCAGCAGTTTTCCTCACTGTGTACAGTCATGTTGTTCCAGCACCAGCAGCAAGACTAGGGGGGCTTATGGAGATGGTGGTGTAGCCTACTGTGCATGGCAGCCAGCGGTAGGGTCGGGTGGGGAGTGGAGACTGGAGAGGTAGCGAGGGTGGCCCCGACCGCTACTGATTTCGTGCACCTGCTGTGCTGTGCACCAGAGGAGACTTGTGTGGTTCGGAGCGTGTCATCCAAACAGACTGCCTGGTCGGTCCCTGGCGCGCACGGTCCTACCATACCTGCCGTGTGGTTGTCACAGGAGCCTTTTTGGCCGACAGCACAGCTCTCTTGGGACAGACACAGACTTCAGGGCAAACAGGGCTGGGCTTTCCCGCCAGGCTCTGACTGATCCATATGGAATGCATCTGAGAAGGGGGCTGCTGTTGTCGGGATGTTTTGTCTGGCTGTCTCTATGCCCGCTCGCACCCAAACCAGCAGTGACATCCAGAACAATCCTGCATATTTTTTTGTTCTGACCACTAAAGTATGTGTCTCTGGTGGTTGTTGATGTGCAATGTAACCTGATATTGAGTGTGTTGGGAGAGCTATTCTGTGCTGTTTTTTTTGTTTTCTAGTGACTTCGCACTACTAGGAATGCATCACAACAGACAGAACGTTCCCAGTCACATCTCCAAAGGTGTCAGTACTGGCCCTAGAAAGTAAAAATCCCCGCACATGTGTACGCAAGACAGGGAATTCTGTGAATCGGCCTCTTTGATAAGTTCCGATGCTCAATCAGATCGGCTGGGTGAAACAAAAAATGGGTGTCAGATAAGATTCTACTCGTCACTTCTTAAACAAACAGACATTACCTGAAATGAATTCGGAGACAATGCTGTAGGCTACACTGCAAAAATGTTCCAGCTGCATTTTTCAAATAGCATCATGGTGGCAGGCCAGGCTCCTAATGTTGTGATTTGATTACTGCAGCAAGTCATTTGCAGAGCAACATAAAGAGTGCTCCCCCCCAGTATCACTGGGACAGACTCCAAAGTCAACGTCACTCACCCACACTACACAGCCCTGCAGCATTGCTAAAAGCCTCGCTCCGTGCATAATCTATTATGTAATGTAGGCTAATGCATTTGGAACAAGTCCATTGAGAAAGTCTGTTGTTCCGAACTTATGCCTTTTTAATTGCACATTTTAGGTGACTTCAATCATGGCCCATGCATGCACTGCGGTTCCTTTAACTTAAGGAAGTCGAAATGAACATCGATACAAACTTCCTATATCAGTTTGAACGATTGTTTTGAGTAGGGAAAAACCCCAAAACTTGATGTTGTTTAACATTGGCTTGATGAGATTTTATTTAAAGGGATTTAAAAAATAAAATCAGATCAATTTTAATCCCTTAATGCACGCTGTACCTCCAATGGCACATTGTAATGGTCCTTGAAAAGTTAACTACCATAGTACGACATAACTCAGGGCCTTTGGTGATGCACTACGACTTGGTCATTGCCATTCTGGTAACAGGAAATTTATAACGCCATGTCTTAATGGGTTAAATAACAGCATCAAAGTTTTGGAGTAACATGAAATCTGGGGCTTTTTTTCCAGTTTGATTGTATCAGAGCTCTTTGTGTGTACAGTGTAGCAGTCTCTGTGTCAGGATGAGTGGGCCAGGCTTGGCTAGGCCTGTAATTGTCCAGGGCGTCTGTTCGTCCGTCCGTCTGCAGGGCCGTATTAAGAAGGCCTGGGGCCCCTAGGCTATGGTTGCTGTGGGGCCCCCCGGAAAACAAATTTTGCGACAAATGTACATGTACAGTGACATAATTACGTGCTAGGAATTAAGGATAACACGTCTACCAACTCTACTGAACACGACAGATGAATTTGTCAATTCTGCAAAATTCTGCAAATTTTCACTTTTTACCAATCAGGGGCCCCCTGGCAGGTGGGGGCCCCTAGGCTGCAACCATATCTAGCCTGTGCATTAATCCGGCCCTGTCTGTCTGCCCCTCTTGAGGGATGAAGCCTGGGTGAGTTATACCTGCTCTTGCTGCTGCAGAACAGATGTGGTAATCATCACTTGCTAGCTTGTCATTAAGGCACAGAGAGGAAGGCTGAGAGGGAGGCAGAGAGGGGAACGCAGGCAGGCAGGCCGGCAGAGAGCTAGAAAAACAGGCAGGCACAGAGAATGACACTGAGATAAAGCAGGCAGACAAGCAAAGAGTCAGGCAGGGAGAGAGGCAGAGAATCAGGCAGGCTCAGAGAAAGACACATAGGTAAGGCAGAGAGGCAGGCAGGCAGGCAGACACAGAGGCAGGCAGGCAGACAGAGAGGCAAGCAGGCAGGCAGGCAGACACAGAGGCAGGCAGGCAGACAGAGAGGCAAGCAGGCAGGCAGACACAGAAACAGGCAGGCAGAGAGACAGACACAGAAACAGGCAGGCAGGCAGACAGAGAAACAGACAGTTATGCAGGCAGAGAGAGAGAGGCTGATAGATGCAGGTATGCAGACAGGAGGGAGGCAGGCAGAGAGAGAGAGCGGCAGGCAGGCAGGCAGAGAGGAGAGACATGTATTGTGGAGAGAGGCAGGCAGAGA
>NC_085859.1:40927892-40930392 GCF_034702125.1 Engraulis encrasicolus | reverse complement strand
TGAGTTTAAGTGGGGTTTCTTGTACTGTTCTGGGGACATATCTGACTGATATCAGACAAGTCTGGTCACCCAACAGTGGTTTCCACATTTGGTTACTCCCCTCATGTTATCCTTACTTTGGTGACACATTGTATTAGTAGTATTGAGCATGTCTAACAGCACCAGAGTCGTTGAATAAGTAGTTTTAGCTAGAAAACATTTGCTGGAGATGAAGTGGGGTTTCTTGTAGTTCTGGCGACATAACACAAAATTGCCATCTGACTGATATCAGAGAAGTCTGGTCACCCAACACAGTGGTTTCCACATTTCATTACCCCCTCATGTTATCCTTACTTTGGTGACACATTGTATTAGTAGTATTGAACATGGCTAACAACTTGTTTTAATATGACACAATAATAATGGTGAACTCTGCTTGGAACGTTAACTTTGTGAGGAGAAATGCAACCTGTTCACCGACTGGATGACTTGATTTTTTTTATAGTTAGGGGGGCCCCTTGGCATATTTTTACTTAGGGCCTCACAGAGGTCAGAACCGGCTCTATTTTACCCTGACTTACTGGTAAAGTGTATGCACGCTATGCTAGTTCCGTTAGCCGGTTGTAGTTTATTGCTGCCATATTGCCTGGTCCCCTTTATAGCTGGTGTAAGTTGTTAAGTTGTTTGTTGTGGTGTCACTGTGGTCGGTACTGTGACCCATAAGAGGATGGCCAGAGAGAGAGAGAGAGAGAGAGAGAGAGAGAGAGAGAGAGAGAGAGAGAGAGAGAGAGAGAGAGAGAGAGAGAGAGAGAGAGAGATCTGTGTTGCTCTGAGGCCCGGTTATATTTACACTATATACATTTGAGTGTGGAGCAGCGAGAGGAGAGGAGGGGAGAGGAGAGGAGAGGAGAGGGGGCAGCGGTGATGGCAGCGGTGGTGGCAGTGGTGGTGGTGATGATGGGGGAAGGAAGTTCAGGAAGTTTATTCAGAAGAACAAAGGGGGGCCGACACTGTCTGCTGTTTTAAAACAGTTTTTTTTTGTTGAAAGACGGAGAAGAAAAAAGACGAAAGAGGAGGAGAAAAAGAAGAAGGATAGAGGGAAAAAAACAGACGGCAAGTCTGGACTTGAAAGCCCCCTAGTGCACATCAGGTCCTGAAACACAAACATGCGTCTTAATGTGAGCGAGGGAGCATCATTTAGCTTTTATTTTATTTGGTGAGCAGAAGAATGAAGGCAAGGCACACGATGAAGAGATAGAGGAAAATAAAAGAGATTGATAAAACAGACAGGGATGGATGGATGGATGGATGGAGACGAAAGGTGAAAAAAAAGAAAGAGGGAACAACACAGAGCAATTAAGAAATGGGAAAGGCAGAGCAAGGAAAGAAACTGAGAGATGAAAAGCGAACAGCAGATAAGGGTTGAATACTATCAGGGCCGGATTAAGATGGCCTGAGGCCCCTCGGCTACAACTTGCTCAGAAAGCAAATTTCCTGAAAAATGTATGTAGAGTGTCATAATTACAAGCTAGGAATTCAGGATAACATGTCTACCAAATGTTACTCAACACGATTGTCACAATTATGCAATTCTTTACTTTTGGGTAATCAGGCCCCCCTGGCAGATGTGGGCCCCTAGGCTGCAGCCATATCTAGCCTGTGCATTAAACCGGCCCTGGATACTATACAGTCAGAGCAGGAGGCAGATAATGACAGACAAATATACAGAGAGAAGACAGGACAGTAGTGAAGCTGATGGCGAAATGAGAACACAAACAGAAGTTGAACTGAAGACTGCAAAGGAGAAACAATCAAATGGCAGCAAAGAGAAATAGATTGACAAGCAAAACAAGAAAGAGGGAGAATAAGCAGCGAGCGAAGAACAGAGAACACAGAGATGAAATCAAACCAGAGGCAGAACTATTGTAGACAGGACCCCAGGGCAAAAGACTGATTGGGCCCTCTATACGGCCTGACAGAGTCAAAATAGGGCCCCCAGCACCAATACGGTAGGGCCTGGCCTGGGCCCAGGGGCAAATGCCCTGATCGCCCCTCCAATAGCGCCGCCCCTGGCTCAAACACACAGAGGGTCACTGGAAGGTGATTGTTGGCATGAGGAGAGTGCCAGAGCCCAGAGCCAGTGTGCCAGCCCCAGCACCCAGAGCCAGTGCCCGTGTGCCAGTAGCCCTGCGTGGTGCCCCTGTGCGTGTTTCCTCTTGTGTGAGCCCTCCCGCTGTCCCAGTGAGGTGGATTAGATGAGGGCCACAGAGAGGGAATCTGACAGGTGGGGACAAAGGGGTCAGTTGTTCCGGACCCAGGGTTATGGGGCCCCCAGAATTGGGTCTTCATTATATTGTAGTCTGTTGAGTGGAGGGGAGTGAGGGACTTTCAGATGGCTCTGCCCCGGGCCTAGGCAAAGCTGTTAGCGGTGGAATGGCAGGAAGGCACCTAGACTAGCCTGAATCAACTAAAATGCTATCCTCAAAAGTACCTTTGTTTTTTTTAACAAAGTTTTGAAGGA
>NC_085859.1:40887892-40912892 GCF_034702125.1 Engraulis encrasicolus | reverse complement strand
ATTGTATGGGGAGAGGCAGGGTAGAGCAGAGGGGGCGGGGGAATCGGGGCCAGGAACCCCAGGCCTCACCACTTGGGGGGGGGGACCAGCCAATGACTTTCGATCGCCAAAGATCTCACAGGGGCCCCCTCTACGATATTTTGTGGGCCCAATTCCATTAACATGCACATTTCTATGCTGAACAGCAAACTCAGTATTTATCAACATTACTTATACTCTACGTTTTTTATAGCCCTTTACGATGAATCCAGCACGACATGTGTTCTCTGTGACGGCTATCACCTGCACCTTGCCTATTTTCCATCTAGTGCCATGTTACTGTACTGTGTGTGTGTACGTGTGTGTGTGTGTGTGTGCGTGCGCGTGCGCACATGTGCATGCGCGTGCGTGTGTGTGTGCATACGTGCATTCGTCCGTGTGTGTGTGTGTATCCATATGCATATCTTTCTATTAACTGTGCAGTTAAATATTTGGTTTGGTTTGTCTGATATGGAAAGGCCCATGTTTGTCTAAGCCCAGACAGACCAGGCTCCTGTGAGTGAACTGAACTGGGGTGCATTTCTGGAAAGCGTAGTTGCTAACTATGTTAGCTACTTTGTTGGTTGCAATGCAATTTCCCATTGGCAACTACCGAAGTTGCTAACTGCTAACAACTGCGCTTTCCAGAAATGCACCCCTGCATTGCATTGTGGGACGCGACGCGGCCGGGCCTGTGGGGCTGTGGGCCGTGAGCTGCGAGCTGTAGCAGTGTGGCCGACTGTCTATCTCCATTGTTTGCTGTTGCTTTTACGAGCCTGCCCTCTTTTTATGAGGCGCTTATGACAAAAGGAAATGTAAATTAAACCAGCCGTTTGCTCACTCACTCACTCACTCAGTCCGGGTCCCAGCTCTCTATTGTGGGGGGAAATGGAGAGCACTTAACGGTGGACGGCCAACGAGGCTAGAAGAGGCCGACCTATTAAATGTTTGTGTTTTTGTCTTCCTTCTTTCTCTTCCCACTGACTCTTCTCGTCTTTTCGCGGCGTCTATCCAGTCGCGTTGGGTTTCTTTTGTTTTGCCTCTCTCTATCTCTGATTCTCTCTCTTTCTGTCTTTCCGTCTCTTTCTTTCTTTCTCTCTCTCTCTTTCTCTCTTGTCTTTTTGCGTCTATCCAGTCGTGTTGGGTTTCTTTTGTTTTGCCTCTCTCTCTCTCTGATTCTTTCTCTTTCTGTCTTTCTGTCTTTTTCTTTCTGTCTCTTTCTTTCACTCTGTCTTCTCTCCGTATTCCCACGGCCCGTTGCCTTTATTTGTTTTGTTGTGATTTATGGTCGTGTTTATGATGGCAACTGAGCTCCATTGTAACTCAGTTAATGTATGACCCCTCAAACTTCTCTCCATTTTCCTCTCTTCTCTTCTGCCTTTTTTTCCCTCTTATATTTTTCCTCTGTCTTCTTTTTTCTGCGCGTCTCTTTTTCTCTTCATTCTTTTCGCATCCTCTCTTCTTTTATGCTCCTGTGCTTCTCTTTTTTAGGGCCCAAGCACTGAAGGTGCATACCTTATTGTTTCTTCTTCTTCTTCTTCTTCTTCTTCTTCTTCTTCTTCTTCTTCTTCTTCTTCTTCTTCTTCTTCTTCTTCTTCTTCTTCTTCTTCTCTTTCCTCCTTATTTTTTTGCTATTTTGTTTTTCTATCCACTTAATGGCTCTCCTCCCTTATCCTCTTTATTTATTCTTAACCTGCCCTCCCTTTATTTTTGGTTTCCTGTATCCTATTTCCATCATCCTCCCTTATTTTTATTCCTTCTCATCTTCTAATGCCTTCTGTCTCCTCTCCCTCTGTCTCTCATATTTATTTCACCGCTGTCTCGTTTTCTCGTTTGCTCTGTTTTCATATCCCCACCTTGCCTTCTCATCTTCTGTCTGTCTTTCTATCCTCTCCCCCTTACCCTCCACCCTCTACCCTCTCCTCTCCTCTCCTCTCCTCTCCTCTCCTCTCCTCTCCTCTCCTCTCATGATGTCTCCTTTCCCCTCTTCACCTCTCATCTACTGATGTCATGATATCTGCTCTCCTCGACTCTCTGCTCTGCTCTCCTCTCATCATGTCTGCTCTCCTCTACTCTCCTCTTCTCCTCTCATCTACTCAGCTTGTCTCGTCTCGTCTCTTCTCTTCTCTTCTCTCATTATGTCTCCTCTCCTCCCCTCCCCTCCCCTCTCCTCTCCTCTCCTCTCTTTTCCTCAGCCCCTGTCCTCTCCTCTCCTCCCCTCTCCTCTCCTCTCCTCTCATTATGTCTCTCCTCTCCTCTCCTCAGCCCCTCTCCTCCCCTCTCCTCCCCTCTCCTCTCCTCTCCTCAGCCCCTCTCCTCCTCTCTCCTCTCCTCTCCTCTCCTCAGCCCCTCTCCTCCTCTCTCCTCTCCTCTCCTCTCCTCTCCTCCCCTCTGCTGTCGTCCCCTGTTTACTTTGGTGTCAGTTCTGGTTAGGCGTGAGTTCAGCCCGGTGCGGTGCGCGCTAATTTCGCCAGCCATTTCCATTTTATTTGCTTAACCCTGGCGACCTTGTCTACTTAGACTTGCGTGAGTGCGCGAGATGAATCACACACACACACACACACACACACACACACACACACACACACACACACACACACACACACACACACACACACACACACACACACACACACACACACACACAGTGCTCACACTGCTCTGCCCGGCGCTGCTCGGTGCTTCCTCCGTCTGCCCTCGGCTCACCTCTGCTTTCTTCCACTTCATTGGCTAGGCCATAAAATCGACTTGAGTCGTGAATCAAATCAGCAAAAGTCAAAAAGTTTTAAGAATTTTTTATTCCCTATTCCATACAGCTTCATTTGGATGCAAATTGCAAAGTGCGCTGTCATTTTGTTGAGTTGTTTACAATTAGCGCAGACAATTGTTGAATTTAACACTGAAACATTTATTGCGTAGACAGGAAAATGGATGGACATGGGGAACGCTGCCTTCACACCAACTTCTCCTCATCTCCGCCTCCACATCCCTTGTGGAGAATATTAGCCAGGCCAAGCCCTCCTAGTGACGCAACACCTTTGGCGCTGCTTCTTGTCAGGTCAAGAGCAGTGTAAATATCGTTTCTGATTCACCCGAAAAATCGGGAACTCCTCCCACTTTGTCAGGGCGCACACAACCAGTAGCAAACCAAGGGAGTCGGGTCAACCATGCCGTTTGGAAAATGTAAAGTCTTGTGCTCTTGGTCAGATCAAGTCTCGAAGAGATTTGAAAGTTGATGATAATCAGGCGAGGAGAACATCACAACTGGACTCACTGTGCTCAGTAAGGCTGGAAAATGGGCCCTGCCGTGGCCAAACGGTAGGGCACACGTTTGCTATGCGGCTGACTCATGTTCGATTCCCGGCCCGGGACATTTGCCGGCCCTTCCCCGTCTCTCTCTCCCCACTCACTTCCTGTCACCACCTTCACTGTCCTATCATAAATAAAGTCAAAAAGACGAAGACATTTAAAAAAAAAAAAATTTAAAGGCTGGAAAAGGGCCTTGGGTGGATGGATGGGTAAAGAAGCGGTGCCTTCCCAGCGTGGCCTGTTCCAAGCCTGGCTGCTTCCAGGCCAGGCCTGTCATTTCCCCATCCAAGAGCATCCCTCATCCTAATCAGGCATGATGTGCTTGGGTCACGATCGGAACCCCAAAGCCCAGCTGCTGCGGTGCCGTATGATGGGTCATGTGCTGGTCGGATATGGGCATCCCTTAACCAGGGGCTGGCCCGCCTGCCCGCTCCAGCTCACGGCTCACTGGTAGACGGGCCGATGGATTCCTGTGGTTAGCATCGGCAGAAGCAGCAGCAGCAGCAGCAGCAGCATTGCCCAACTGCCCAACTGCACTGTGTCAAGGAGAACCCAGGACCCACTAGGTCAGCACAATATATCGGAAATGTATCATTATCACGATATCACGGCTTGCAATACACGTATCGCAAAAGTTGGTTATGATACCTTAAAAAAAGCTGACTGTAACGATATTTAGAGAACGAGAAATGTAACGAGAAATCGCGATACGCCAAGTCACGATACTGTATGGTGATGCGAGAAAGCTGCATCGTGATATGCCCTATCAAAGTTCCGCTACCCTTCATTTCAGAAAACAACCACATGATATGATGTGACAGTGCTTCCAAGTTTAAGATTTGTAAAAAAATTGTGGGGTTTATCGAACCGTAAATCAAAAACCGTGATGTGAATCGAATCGTGACTTGAGTGTATCGTTCCAGCCCTATTGCCTGCCCAACTGCACTGTGTCAAGGAGAACCCCAAGACCCTACCGCTTCTCAAGAACTCTTACAGTCAGTGTTGCCAGATGTGTCTGATCAAATCCCGCCCAAAAAGTTCTCAAAAACCGCCAAAATGGGCTAAATTCCGCCCAATTTCAACAAATTGCATTGGTTTCTATGGGCCCAAAACTGCAGGAAAAAAAAGTCAAATGGCCAATTTTTCCCGTTTTTACCCGCAGATGGCCATCCCAAGTAGCCCAGTAGTACTTCCCAATTGGGCAAGTAACCGCCCAATCTGGCAACACTGCCTGCAGTACAGCTGGGACTTGTTCTTCAGAAATGATTATACGAATACGGCTGTTTGGAAGCATACAGTACTTTTGTGCGCCTTTTGATGTCGCACCAACTCTCATTACGCAAGAGCCCCAAGGATTATTACGTGAGACATTTGTCATTTGCTTAAACCTGTAATTTCCCTTCTCAAGGGGCCCTGAGGAGTAAGAAACGAACTCCATCTGTGCTCACACACGCACACACATGTTCGGGGACACACACACACACACACACACACACACACACACACACACACACACACACACACACACACACACACACACACACACACACACACGCACACACATGTGCGTGACACACACACACACACACACACACACACACACACACACACACACACACACACACACACACACACACACACACACACACACACACACACACACACACACACAGAGGGCTCTCTCCACCATTAAAGAGGAGGCTCCCGCCCCGCAGCTGGCTAACAGGAGCTATAGTAGGAGAGGTGTAGTAGCCTCAGTCCCAGTCAGTCAGTGAAGGTTAGGGAGAGAAGAAGGTCATATGAGGTCTTGGCTGCTCAATGTGGAGCGGACCAAGTCAAACCCTGGATTGGGTTTGGAGGCAAGCACACTTGCAAGCACACACTCGCAGAGACATGCATGCACGCACGCACGCTCGCACACACACACGCACGCACGCATACGCAGGCGCACACGTATACGCACACACACACACATGCACACATACATACACACAGACGTGCACGCACCCACACACTCACACACATGCACGGACACACACACACCAACACACAGACACACAGACACACACACAGACACACACACACACACACACACACACACACACACACACACACACACACACACACACACACATTTTGCCTGGTTCATGCGCTGCCTGAGCGAGTAAATGCCTTGGCGCCCCTCACTTCCCATCCTGTTTTTGGACAGCCGTGTGTGTCGTGTTTTTGGACAGCCGTGTGTGTCGTGTTTTTGGACAGCCGTGTGTGTCGTGTTTTTGGACAGCCGTGTGTGTCGTGTTTTTGGACAGCCGTGTGTGTCGTGTTTTTGGACAGCCGTGTGTGTCGTGGTTTTGGACAGCCGTGTGTGTCGTGGTTTTGGACAGCCGTGTGTGTCGTGTTTTTGGACAGCCGTGTGTGTCGTGGTTTTGGACAGCCGTGTGTGTCGTGTTTTTGGACAGCCGTGTGTGTCGTGTTTTTGGACAGCCGTGTGTGTCGTGTTTTTGGACAGCCGTGTGTGTCGTGTTTTTGGACAGCCGTGTGTGTCGTGTTTTTGGACAGCCGTGTGTGTCGTGTTTTTGGACAGCCGTGTGTGTCGTGTTTTTGGACAGCCGTGTGTGTCGTGTTTTTGGACAGCCGTGTGTGTCGTGTTTTTGGACAGCCGTGTGTGTCGTGTTTTTGGACAGCCGTGTGTGTCGTGTTTTTGGACAGCCGTGTGTGTCGTGTTTTTGGACAGCCGTGTGTGTCGTGTTTTTGGACAGCCGTGTGTGTCGTGTTATTGGACAGCCGTGTGTGTCGTGTTTTTGGACAGCCGTGTGTCTTGTGACGGTCTGTCTTCTTCCCCTCCCCCGCTCACCTGCGCTGAGCTCGGAGCTCGTCCCAATTAAGCGCAGCTGAGCGCAATTGCAATCAGTGTGGCATTCTAGTTTCCTCTTGTTCTTAAACTCCCCTCACTCACTCCAAAATGAGAGCAGTAACACACACACACACGCACACAACACAGTAAAATTTGTGAGCCCGAGTATCCAGCCTGAATCTAACACAATTTCGTTTGACACTATTGCTACGGACCCTTCGAGATATCCGAAAGAACTGCCGTAAAGCTAGATTTATGCTTCGCTCGCATAGAATCTGCGTCCGTCCGTTTTCTGTCTATGCGAGTCCACGCCCCCCTCTCAGAGGCTCTGCGCCCGTCGTCTAGCGCCTCGAAAAAATTCTAACTATCCGTCGGACGGACGCGGAGTACGCAGACAAAAAGGCACTATGATTGGTCGTCTCGCTACTTCCTTGTTCTGTTCTTGTGGCAGCGCAATGCCAGTAGTTTGCGAGAGCAGAGCTGTATTCTGTTAAAAACTTTATTAATGCCTTGTGTGTAAATGTGTGTAAATACACGAAGCTAAGCTAAGTAACAAACAATGCATCAGTTGAACACTCGTGGCACAATGCCTGCGGTTTTACTACCGTTCCTCCACCGAATGTAAACACACATCGGCAGAATTAACTGTCTTTACATGCTTGCATTTTCTGCTCGTGAAAACAGACTGGGTATGTCAAATAATGATACCACTGCATTGCCTTTGCAATTTGTGTGAAAATACCTAGCTAACCGGGATAGAAAGCAACATTGCTTAATAATGACCGCAGTGCTTACAATGTAGTGAAAGTAGCCTAATCGCGCAATTTCAAATGTGGCTGGCAACGAGACCTCGGACCTCGCAGAGCTCGCAGATGCATGAATACAAAATTGGTTCGTGGCCACTCCCACGCGACTTTTCACGCTCGCAGTTGCTGAAGTCTAATCTGACCTTAAGCGTGCCGACATTGTCTTTGCCTAAGAAGAATGGAATACATCGTCTAAAAGGACCTGGGTGGTTCCCTCTTCAATAAGAAGACTCGTGAGTAAATGAACTGGCTGGATATTGCCACTAACTTCGCTGGCTGCTCTCTCCGTCTTGCCCTTCACCCCCAAACAATACACACCTTGACAAGTTACAACGCAACTCCACCACAAGCCCAGAAACGCACACAATTCCACACACACGCATTACAACACTACACTACACATCTTCTCTATCTTCTTCCTCTCCTTTTTTTTAGAGAGTTGATAACGAAATACTTATTTTTTCATTGGCCTATTGGATTACACTGCCGTTTGGATTTAATACCTCTTTTGTTGGATATACCTTTTTTGTTGGATTTAATGAACATTTAATGAATGAAGATTGTGAAAGTTTAAGGAACTGCCTCGTCTCATGCTTTCCACTTTTTACAAACATTGACTGATTCACTGATATTTTTGCTGACGGTGTTTTGGGATTTAATATTTTTTAAGATTGCAGTTCCCCCAATCACCACACCGTTACAGTGTCGTGTTATTGGACAGCCGTGTGTGTCGTGTTTTTGGACAGCCGTGTGTGTCGTGTTTTTGGACAGCCGTGTGTGTCGTGTTTTTGGACAGCCGTGTGTGTCGTGGTTTTGGACAGCCGTGTGTGTCGTGTTTTTGGACAGCCGTGTGTGTCGTGTTTTTGGACAGCCGTGTGTGTCGTGTTTTTGGACAGCCGTGTGTGTCGTGTTTTTGGACAGCCGTGTGTGTCGTGTTTTTCTAGAGCTGCTGTCGGAGGCCATTGGCAGACTGTCACAGGTAATTCTACCTCAGGATGTCTGCGGCCTTCTCTCCGTGGCAGTTGGTGAAATTGAGTCGACACGTCTTAACACACACACACACACACACACACACACACACACACACACACACACACACACACACACACACACACACACACACACACACACACATACACACACACACCACACACCTACATACACAGACGTGTACACACACACACACACACACACCTACATACGCACAGACGTGTACACACACATAAACACTTGCATCACATCTCATCTGATAATCCACCGTTTTCTGGGTTCAACGTGTGATTTTTCACGTACCCGTTGGCAAAAATATGGACTGTATTTCTCATTTTTTCTCATTCTTTTTTTGTTTCTTTTTTTTGGGGTGGGCTATGTGGAGAACAGTATGGCTGACTGCATTCTGTAATGAAGCAAGCTGTTAGTGTGTGTGTGTGTGTGTGTGTGTGTGTGTGTGTGTGTGTGTGTGTGTGTGTGTGTGTGTGTGTGTGTGTGTGTGTGTGTGTGTGTGTGTGTGTGTGTGTGTGTGAGAGAGAGAGTGAGAGAGAGAAAGAGAGTGTGTATGTGTGTGTGTGTGGGTGGCAGGCATAGACAGGTAGTGGTGATTTTGGGAGAGTGTATGGTGTTGGTCAGTACAGTGTTTCCCATACATTGAGGAAACTATGGCGGCCCGCCATAGTTTAAATTTGGCCGCCATAGTTTCCGAAAATGTAAAAAAAAACAAAAACAAAAAAAAAAACATTTTTTTTTTTTTTTTTACTTTTTTTTTTTTTTAACGATTTCCGTGTTTGTTAAAAGCGATTTCAATTACGATTTCCTTCGCATTTTCCTCCTGGAGTAAATACATCCTATAGAGAAAACCACAAGTGCTTGAAAGAGAGAGGGATCAAAAGCCTTGTCAAGTTGTTGTAGTTAACTTGGGTTTGGGAGCAATAAAAAAAAAAAACCTTCCGAGAAGGGACAGTTGGGATGAGTTTACTAACACTCCCCAGGCTTTGTTTTACAGTTGTAATGAGTTAGGTGGCAACAGGCCTTCATTGACAAGGCAGAGGAGACATCGGGCTGCATATAGAAATGAATGTGTAATGAATGTGAATATAGACATAAATGTGTAATATGTTGTTCAGCCCTTTTAATGGGAGGAATTTTGAAAAACTGGCCCTGTGACCAGCACCCCTCATGTAGAATGTGTGTGTGGGGAAAAGGCATAGCTACCCTCTTCGACCCTTTTTGTTTATGCTTTAACAATTTCACAGCAATCTTAAATTCTTATCTCTGCTCCTATTTTGTTTTATTATTTGTTTCATTACATAGACCCCTGCATGTGTATTATGTAGCCTTATTTCTCAAAATATAAATGGCTGAAATGTAGGCGTAGGCCTATAGTTTGTCCATGCGCCAATGCCATACTGTACTCATTGTTTTGCCATTTTGCATTTACACTGCGTGAAAACCCCCCCATCCCCCCCCCCCAAAAGGCCCGTGAAAAGACCCCCCCCCCCCCCCCCCCCCCCCCCCGGACAAAAAAATCCCGGCTGCCCCCATAGTTTCCAAAATTTCTGTGGGAAACACTGCAGTATGAGACAACATGAAACCATATTTCCCAACACCACAATAACAAGAACCCTCTAACCCTCTATCCTCTAGCCATAATGACTTGTGACATGGATTTTGGGTTTGTCTAGAAGTAGAGAAATTGGACTTGTCGAAATATGACCTTTGCAGCAGCACATTCTTGACTCCTGGCCATAACCAAAACGAAATCCGAGTCGTCACACAACACTTTCCCCCCCCAGCCGCCAGAGTTGCTGCCATTTTGACATGTTTTCATTCCTCCTGCCTCTTTTCTCTCTTTCTTTGCGTCCATGGCATTCCATAGCTTCCTCTTAGGCTGGCATAGCACATTCCGTACTAGCCTGACCTGTCCATCTGTAAACCTATGGTGAATTGACATTTCCCTCCACATTACGTCTGGGTCGGGAGCCATGGGAGGAGCAAATGGGGGAGGTATGAGGGAATGAGGCGAACGATGACACAGGCATTACACACGAGCAGATTACATGTCACGACCAAACATTAGCGATTGGGTAAACTAGGACACATACGTATACGTATAAACAAACAACAGAGTTCACCCCTCCTACCAGCAATCATTCCCGCAGTTGCACACACTTTTGTACAAATGAAATTAGTACAGGTATACTGGGAGATGACCAGGGCACTACAGTACAGTAGCCTACAGTACAGCACAGAAGGCTGGTAGACATTCCAGTGCTGCAAATGTTCTGGGAGGTCTGAAAAATCTCTCAGCTCAGTGTTAGCAAATGTCTGCACTGCTCTCCAGAACAGGGCTGTACTGGTCATCTGGCATACCGGGCATTTCCCAGTGTGCCCCGCACCCGTGTGGGCCCCTATTTTCAGAAATGGCCTAATGGTAGGGCACTCGTCCACTATGCGGCCGACCTGGGTTCAATTCCCTGCCTGGGTCCTTTGCAGGTCCTTCCCCATCTCTCTCTCCCCACTCACTTCCTGTCACCATCCTCACTGTGCTATAATAAGTAAAGTCAAAAAGAATTTAAAAATATATATCTTAAGAAAAAATAAAAATAAAATAAAATGGAGTGAGTCAGTTCTAATTTTGAGGGGCCCTTTTAAGCCAAAAGTGCCCGGGCCCTATTTCTCCCCCAGTCCAGGCCTGCTCTCCAGACGCTCTGTCAGTAGACGTGTGGGCAGTGATAAATAGAGGCAGCTTCATTCCATCGCTGCAGTGATAATTTCGGCTTGTCGTCTCCTTTTTCTTCTAATCCACCTCCTGCTACATTGTTAACAAGAGATGTCAGTGCATATAATCAAAGCCCTCTATTAATAGTTGCTGTGCTCCCCAGTCTGCGCATTTTGGGTATTTTTTTTTATCAACACTGTTTGGGTTCTGATTGAAGCCAAGTTTCTTTCTCTTCATTGTTAGTTACTGGCCAATTTATCTTTCAAAAACAAGTGACGACAGATGTATGAAATGTAGGGCAAAAGTTAAAAAGTGAAATACTTTGCATACTTTGCAACCGTGCATTTGTACAGTACATAGTCTACAAGTTTGTCAGAGGATGCGCTCAACTTCTTGGAAAAATGAATGACTTTGGGTGCGCGATAAAAAGGTATCAACTTAAAGATGAAAAATCCGCGCTCACAAGCTACGTCTCATTATTTATTTATAAATGACCACCATGTCCACAACCAAACGCGTTTCGGCTCACAAGCCTTCATCAGTGCGTGGTCCTACGCACTGATGAAGGCTTGAGAGCCGAAAAGCATTTGTACGCAGTAACATTTGTAGTGATACACAAGCAACACCTAACAATATTATAGAATTGTTGGACCTTTAGTCTCCCAAACACAATGTGGAACATTGCTTTGTGGTCCTACATTTCTTATGACTGTATTTATTAGTTTAGTTTAGTTTATTTAGTTTAGTTCAACAGGGACCATGCACCATAAAAGTAGAAAGATGGTGTGTGCCAGATTATAGCTAATAGCTCATTTCCATCTGTAGTCCCTGTAGTTTATGGTACTGTACTTTTAACTTACTGTAATTCAGATTCACTTTGTGTATCTGCTTATGTTTCCACTGCTGTTTGCGATTAGCAATTTCCTTTTGTTGTACGTAGCTCCTGTCAGCGCCTATTCGGCATCATTCGGCGTGACCTGACGTTGCTTCAAGTCGCCATCGTTGTTTTTCTTTGTGTTCGGGGTGCTGCCTTGTTTGTCTCTTTCTCTCTTCAGTTCAAATGTATGCTTCAAAACCACCGCCCTGATGTTACTTCCCCCCTTTTACAGAGAAAACAAGGATATTTGAAGTGCCAATGTGGAAGTAATTATACCCCTTCCTTTCAGTCACCACACACACACACACATACACGCACGCACGCACGCACGCACGCACACACACACACACACACACACGTACACACACACACACACACACACACACACACACACACACACACACACACACACACACACACACACACACACGCACACACGCACACACACACAAAACCTCTCCCCTGCCCTAAAATGTACTAAAAAATATCCCTAGCAGCATAATGACAGGGCGATTAACTCTTTTCGAATAATCCCGCCGCCGACTGCCGAGGTCCTCTCTCTCTTCTCTACTCTGGGCTCTCTCTGGGTACAAAATAGAAATGCTTTCATTCTCTGGTTCAGTGGTGTGGTGTGGTGTGGTGTGGTGTAGTGTAGTGTGCTGTTGGTGTGGTGTGGTGTAGTGTAGTGTAGTGTAGTGTAGTGTAGTGTAGTGTAGTGTGCTGTTGGTGATGTGGTGTTGTGCTGCTAGCCTAGCCCTTCCCTTTTCCCCCTTTACCCTGCTCTTCTGTTTTCTAGATCTTGTGTGCACTTTATAGGATTTTGTGGAGAAGAGGTGGGTGGAGGGTTGGAGTTTTTTTGGTTGGTGGTGCTGGTGGTGGTGGTGGTGCTGGTGTGAGGGTGGTGTTGTAGAGTTAGGGTGTAGTTAGCGTAGGGCTTTCATGAGGCGATGGGGCTGTTTTCCATCATGCGCTTCAGATCCCACCACAACAAAGAGGGTCACGTGAGCCCTACGGGGCAGCAGCCTCTCCTCCCCTCACCACCACTGGTGTGTGGAGTGTGGAGTGGAGTGGAGTGGAGTGGGGAAATTGTTACATTAAGCATGGACATATTCTCACTTCTCACTCGACAAACTTTAACACTCACTCGGCTCGGATGGACGAGTGCCACGTCAACCCATCCGTTCATCCGTCCATGCATGCGTTCATGCATCCATCCATCCCTCCATCCGTCCATCCGTCCATCCGTCCATCCGTCCTTTCATTTCTCCAACCACAGCCACCCCTCCCTTCCATCTACAATACCAGTGTAATTTTTTATGACTTTGGATTCCCCTCGTTTTTTCCTCCTTTTCGCTCACCAGCTTTCTCTTTTTTCTCTCCTCAGAGGCATCGTACAGTACGCGTCCCATCTTTTTACGACGCACGGCCTCTTTCGCTCCCTCGTTTGCTCGCTCGCGAGGCTCTTATCTCATCCTCCCATTTATAGCCTCGACTTCCCTTTTGCAGCCACAAGAAAATGGCCAACACCCAGGGGTGGATCTAGCCATTTTGGAGCCCTAGGCGAAGTATCAACATGGGGCTCTAAAAAGTCATTATATAGACATAAAATGATGTGTTTTGGTACTAGTTAAGTGTTTCGAGTCATATGTATCTTCGATTACATTGCTTAAGTGACAAAGCCTACTTTTATGTGTTTTTACTGCAACTGGTGTGACAGTTGGGGCCCTTATGGAGGACAGATTTGGTCGGGGCCCTAGGCAATTGCCTAGGTTTGCCTAATTGAAAGTCCACCTCTGCTGACGGCGGCCACATCAAACTGTGTGCTGCTGCTGCTGCTGCTGTGGTTGAAGAGCCTCTGCCTCACCCTCATCCATGCCTGCGCCGCACCGCACCATACCACGGCCGCCCGCCTGCCCACCCGCCCTGCGGCACACCCTCTCCATCTTAGCCTTCCCTTCCCTTCCCTTCCCTTCCCTTCCCTTCCCTTCCCTTCCCTTCCCTTCCCTTCCCTTCCCTTCCCTTCCCTTCCCTTCCCTTCCCTTCCCTTCCCGGCATTCGGGTCCAGTCCTGGAAACTCTTTGGCTGCTCTTTCACTTGCTTTTTTGCTGCCGGCCACAAGATGACTGACCACCACCCCCAGCCTGCAGCCTGCGGCCCAGCCACCAGCCACCAGCCACCATGCACACTGCACAAGAGCAACGTGGAGAGAGAGAGAGAGAGAGAGAGAGAGAGAGAGAGAGAGAGAGAGAGAGAGAGAGAGAGAGAGAATCTGTCAAAAGGAGAGAACTTTTTTGAGTGAGAACACTTACGTACACGCAAGTGGCTCATCTATCATTTTCCATTCGACTCACTCCTCCTGCCTCCTCCTTTTGCATTGCAGTTATTCCAGAAGTGCACTCAGGAAGCATCTATGCATATGGATATGTACTGAATAAGTGAAACGCATATGGATCAGTGATGTGTGATATTGGTGTTTGGTGTTGAGACGTTTAACCAAATTGTTGAGCTACTGCATATTGGCTGCCAATTCCCAACTCCCAATTATCCTCATCAAAGACACAGCCCTGCGCCTGGGGGGTGCCATGCCACATTTGGCCCAGAACCCCAAATACATTTTTTTGCTGATTTTCTGATGAGCATGATTCAAAAGTCAGCAGGCACAGCAGGCCTAACCCTGGCAGGCCACCCATGGCTACAGACCTATGCCATGATTTCAGTTCAGCATGGGCACAATTACCCGGTTCCACCCCATTTCTTACACTCAACGCTCCCTTCTGAGTCCCAGAAGGTCTGATTATGCTGCATGGGACCTATGTGTATTAGGGCTTTTTGCCTTTATTTATGACAGGACAGTGGAGCAGAGACAGGAAACGAGTGAGAAGAGAAAGACGGGGAAGGATCGGCAAATGACCCAAGCCGGAATCGAACCGAGGTCGCCAGCGTAGTAACCCAGTGCCCTACCGTTAGGCCACGGCAGGGCCCAGCACCACCATGGTTTAACTGCCCTGCAGTCCCCCATACACTGCTCCCCAAGTATTCCTCTGGGGCCTCAGCTCTGCTCGGCCTGGTTCACCCTGGCTCAGTCCCTTTCCCCTTCATTGTACCCTGCCCTCTCAAACCGCAACCACACAACGCCACCACAGCCAGCCGTGTTCGCGTCGTTAATACGATGCCTGGCCTCTTTTTGAATGTCACTGCTGTTTCTTCCTGTCATGTTTTTTCTTTCTTCCCCTACGTCTTCTTCTTCTCCTCCTCCCTTCTTCTCCTCCTCCTCTCCGCCCTTTTGATGCTTGCTGGGAGAGTTGTTGGAGAGTTAACTCACCACGTGACTCGAATGCAAGCTCTCCGCTGGCGAGGTGAAGTCACTTGCTTGAAGTCAAGGCTTCATGGAGGTGCCCTGCGGTTTTGTATGGAAGACACGGCTCATTTGCCGAACGCCCAGAGAGGGAGAGAGAGGGAAATGTGGAGAGACGCGCAGGGCGGGGGTCGTCATCATTTTCTCGTTAGTTGGCAATGTTTTTTTTGACTCCCCGGGTGACAGGGGGTTTCAGTCGTTGACACCCAGAATGGGGCATAATTAAAATAAGTTTGCTTTTCTAATTCACTCTGACATTCAGGAAATGGGAGGGAAATAGCCACTTATGCGTTTTCTGAAATGGCAGAATATGGATGAGAGAGCATTGCCTTGACCACTGCTCCCTAGGGTAGGATTATTACTCTGAAAAGGGCAGGTTTCTCACTCATATTTGCACAAGACTGTCTGAATGAGTTTGAAGGCCTTACATTTTGTGTAAAAAAAGGAATGAAAATCCTTTGGAAATCTGCTGTGCTTATTGGCACACGCCTTGACGTGCTTCCACTTTGTCAAATTCTTTTCCATGGTTTCGCAAGTGGCTCTGTGTAATGGCCAGGGTCAAGATTGCACGAACTCTCTTTGTCTTTCGTGACTATTGTTTTGCACGCCACACATTCTCCTACGTTATGTGTCTTGGTCCGGGAAACCACATTCTTTGTCATTCATCATTGCATTATTCACGTGACTTCCGATCAAAACGTCTCGACTGAGAGACTGTCTTTGTGTCTAGGGGTGTCGTAGAATGGCAAACACGAAAAATGGCAGGCTCGCATTGTCACGCTCACTCACATGGTGGGTGTCATGCTTGACCCCTTCATAATCAGCTACAATGGTGAGAAGTGTGTGGAAACTTGTGGGGATAATCAGGATGGTATTCTGTACATGCGGCCAAGTGAGATGATGGACAGTCAGAATTGTGCAGCTGTAATGTACATCAGTTTTTCTCAACAGGGGTGCCGCGGGCCCTCCACAGGGGTGCCGTGGAAACGTGGCTGATAAATAAATTATGTAACACAATACATATTTGTCTCAATTGATAAGTTAATGCTAGTCAGTGGAATCTTTCATCTGCCATTTACACACAATAAAGTAAATATAGGGCGCCCCAATCAGCTGCAACTTCAAATGTAGGTCATGTGACGTCTCAAAATGTGTCACTTTTCTAAGCCTGTGTGGTATCGGATGCGATGCTATGTTACGGCTTGTTGGTATGGGGTGCCTTGACATTTTTCATGAATTGAAAGGGTGCCTTGCCTGAAAAAAGGTTGAGAAACAATGATGTACATTATCATCAGAACACACGAAACACACGAATCATTAGAAGACACGAAAGCCCACATTTGGGCTTGCCTGCCTACGGGGACCCCAGTTCGAGTCCGGGCGGGGTCCTTTCCCAGCCCTGCCCCATCTCTCTCTCTTTCAATTGTTTCCTGTGTATTCTTTTACTGTCCTGAAATAATAAAGGCCAAAAAGCCTTAAACAAAAAAAAACGTTTTAAAAAAAGAACACACGAAAGGACATACTGTGTGTCAGTCTTCAGAACACGTAGAGGCTATTGATGGCTAAGCTTAAAATGCCAGTTGTTGATTTCCCCAACACTTAGACTGGCCATACATGGAAGTATCCCTCAAGATGATGTGTTCTGGGAACAAACTTGTCAATTGAGACCAGTCAAACATACATAGCTGTTCTTCTTAAAAGTGTTAATATGCATGTTTACATTACATTACATTACATTACATTGCATTTGGCAGACGCTTTATAATAACCAAAGTGACTTTCAAAAGAGAACATAATCAAGCCACAGTAATCAAGCAAAGTGCACAGGAGATATACAGAACAACAAGTGCAGTTGCAAAGAGGGGTTAGTTTTTTTTATTTTTTTAAATCTTTTTTATAAAGAGTAAATAACAAGTAGGCCTACACACACACACAAACACACACACATACAAACTAAACTAAACTAAACTAAACTAAACATCATGTCAAGAGTCTGCCCTGAGGCAAGGCCAGCTCAAGCATTAGTCTTGTAGATTCTCTCGAAAGAGGAAGGTCTTAAGTTGTAAGACAACTTAAAAACAGACCCAGAACTCATGTGAATATTTTGTGTCGGGTAGCGCTTCTGTTCTCTTTGATGCTTTAAACCATTGCTTGGTTTTACTTCCCCTGTTTCTCATAAAATTACGAAATCCAATACCTTCGAGGATTTTTACATTATTTCACAATTTTGGTGTGTCTGATTGCGTACACTGCAGTCCCAACAATAAGTAACCTACTGTCTAAGCCCCGTACATAATATGGTAGTCAAAGTTTTGTGGTTTGACGTCCATTTCTCGGTGAACACCTGATATTTTCCTAAAACAATCGAAGCAGCACAGCACTCTTCCCTCTGGTCTCTCTTCAAACAGATCCTTGATTCTTTAGTTTGGAACTCTTGCTTTGGAACAAACAGTCGCTCATTTGAGGTTTCTCTCACCAGACTGACTGAAAATGAGGCGTTTCACAGCAACCACCAGTTCTAACTAGAGTAAATGGCAGGCCTTCACACATTTCTCACTGCCCAGTCAGACTTGAAAGAGGAGTTTTAAAAGCGCAAAACACACACACACAAACAAATAACATTTCAGAAGAAAATGTGCTAGCTGCCCCACGTGTGGCCTAAACCCAGCGGATCTTTAATGGTGTTTCGGAGTGAGTGTTTACACTTGTTGAAGACAAGGCGCTCCTGGGCACAACTGGCGAACGCAAGAATGTGTTTTGACTTGAAAGCAGAACAAAGTGGTTTTTTAAACACATTTTTTTTTTTTTACAAAAAACAAATAAGAACAAATTAGAGCCATTTTGTTGTCTTGCTTTTTTAAAACTGTGATGCCAAAAATATTGCTCCACAGCTTGAGTTGTTTTTTTTGGGGTTTTTTTTATGTTTTATCCCAGTGCTGATGGCTTTTTGTGTATCCCTGTGTTTACAAATGCTGAAGTAAATGTCCCAAGATGCCTAAATAATAAAACAAGAACTGTAAAGTTTGATTTACTCTGTCACATGTTCTAGTTTATTTGCACCCCCTGTCCCCCTCAAGACACAATGTTTTGTAAGGTTTGGGAACTGAAGGCATACCGTGCTGCCTCCTGCAGCCGATAAAATCTGAAATATATCTTTAATCATAACCAGATATGTGGCATAGCTAAAGGAACAAGCGGCATGAATGGCTGTTAGACGTCTTACATTTCCTCCTCGCGTAGCCTGCCAGCGGTGATTCATTGTGTGGGTCTCTCATACAAAAGACTCTGAATCACAAATCCATTTCAATTGCAAATCCCCTTTTTCTTCTGGAAAAGATCTCTTTTATCCCCCTTGTTTACTGTAAATACCCGTCCTAAGTCTCGTTTTTTTGTGCGGACTCAGTGCATGAGAAATCCTTTTGCTTACGGAACAGAACTTTAGACATGCTTGTTTTACCAGAGGAAACAGGGTCAGTGGACCAAATCTCAGGAGAACAATCCAGGGGTCCATTTCTCAAAACCAAAGTTGCTTACTACATTAGGCCTAGCTACTTTGCTGTTTTCAATGCATTTTCCCATTGGGAACTACTGAAGTTGCTAACAGGCTGACAACTTCTCTTTTGAGAAATGCACCCCTGGGGTCTTGGGAGGATAAAGGGCCCTATACTGTATATGTACATCTATCCAAGGAGACGCTTATATCCGTTACATTTCACAACTTTACATTTGGCAGGTGCTTTTATTCCAAACCGACTTACAAAAGGAGGACATGAGCAAACCAACTACAACCTCAATGACCGACCAATTGCATACAGGGGCCCAGGGCAAAACACTGATAGGGCCCCCCACACAGCCTGCCAAGGTCAAAATAGGGCCCCCCACCAACAATACGGAAGGGCCCTGGGGCAAGAGCCCCACTTGCCCCCTCTACAGCTCCGCCCCTGTACAAACAAGTGTGTAGTTTTGTGTTCAACCAGAGTTTCTGTATGCATCCCTCATCTGTCCTATTTTATATCCTATCTGATCCATACCTTACCTTACCATTTTGCCTCCTCTCTCCCTCTCTCCCTCTCTCCCTCTCTCCCTTGTCTTCTTGTAGAGTGCTACACGGCTAACGGGGAGGACTACAGGGGCCGGCAGAACCAGACCAGCCTGCTGGGGGTGGGCAAGCCCTGCCTCTTCTGGAACGAGACCTTCCAACATCCCTACAACACCCTAAAGTACCCCAACGGAGAGGGGGGGCTGGGCTCACACAACTTCTGCAGGTAGGTGGAGAGCATAGTGTGTGTGTGTGTGTGTGTGTGTGTGTGTGTGTGTGTGTGTGTGTGTGTGTGTGTGTGTGTGTGTGTGTGTGTGTGTGTGTGTGTGTGTGTGTGTGTGTGTGTGTGTGTGTGTGTGTGTGTGTGTGCTAGCCTTGTGAATGAGTGTCTGTGTGTGTGTGTGCACGTGTGTTTATGGGTGCCGGTAGGGGGGAGAAGGTGTTACAGATTCTAAGGGCCCAAGCACTGGCAGCACTGACAGGGACCCTTAAGGGGGCCCAAAATTCGAATATTTCATGGGGCTCAAAATTTCTGTCGGCACCCCTGCGTGTGTTGGAAGAGATGGCATAACAGTGAGACTGACAGCAGCGGTTGTTGAACTGAACAGTCATCCTGTAATGCTGGACACAAACCTGACTCCAGACAACACGTACGCGTAATCCACTCCAGACTTCAGCTCCACTTTCCATCTCCCTTCCTTGCATTGCTTTGTTTAGTTCAGATTTTTTATTTTTTCAATTCCAATTTTTTTTCTCCGTTTTGTTTTTCATCCGGACGGACGTGCTGACGCGAGGTAAATGGAGCTCAGCATCATGAACCTGGCCATGTGGTGAGGCTGCCTGTCCATTCTGTCAACACCGAGAGATACCCCCCTCTTCTTTCCTTCTTTCTTTCTTTCTTTCTTTCTTTCTTTCTTTCTTTCTTTCTTTCTTTCTTTCTTTCTTTCTTTCTTTCTTTCCCACAGAGCTTCCCTGTTCCCCTTCGCTTCCTCCGCAATGCATAAACACAGACACACGCACGCACACACACACACACACACACACACACACACGCACACACACACACACACGCACACACACACACACACACACACACACATACACACACACACACACACACACACACACACACACACACACACACACACACACACACACACACACACACACACACACACACACACACACACACATGAATACATGAACATGCACATACGCCCACTTACTCTGTCTCTCCATCACACACATACACATTGAGAAATCACATCTGGAATGTCTGACCGTTGTCACAGACGTGTAAGCCTTTTTCTTCTCTTGTCATTTTTCCCTCCCTCTGTCTTTATTGTTTCTACCTCGCTTGCTCCTGCTCCTGTCAGTACGGGAACTCAGAAGTGCTTGAAGAGTTTGCACAAGCAAAGTCGTCCTCGAATCTCTCATCGGGCACAAGCAGCCCAGGGATTACCCTGTGGTGTGCGGCAGGCAGCAACGGTGGCTGTGGCGGCATCTATAGAACTACACTTCTCCTACGCTTTTTTATCCATCATCTCTCTCTCTCTCTCTCTCTCTCTCTCTCTCTCTCTCTCTCTCTCTCTCTCTCTCTCTCTCTCTCTCTCTCTCTCTCTCTCTCTCTCTCTCTCTCCCCACCTCTCTCTCTCTCTCTCTCAGACTCACTTTTTTGTTTTCTGTAGTAATTCTCTTGTTCTCTCTCTCAGTCTCTGTTTCTCTCCGTTTCTCTCTGTTTCTCTCTGTTTCTCTCTCTCTCTCTCTCTCTCTATCTCTCTCTAGAATAAGCAAAAGAAGAGGAGAGAGGAAAAAAAGGGATGGAAAGGACATAGAGAAAGGGAAAGAAAGGAGAAAGGGAGGAGTAAAAGAGATAGTAAGAGAGGAATATAGTGAAAGAGAGAGAGAAAGAGAGAGAGAGCGAGAGAGAGAGAGAGAGAGAGAGAGAGAGAGAGAGAGAGAGAGAGAGAGAGAGAGAGAGGATCAGAATATAAGTGACAGGGGGTAAAAGTAGGAAAGGGGAAGAGAGAACGATGAAGATAGCCCTTAAAGTGAAAAAGGGAAATGGAGTGAGGGAAAAACAGACTGAGCATGAAAGGCAATGAAAGGTAGAACGAGAGAGACGAAGAGAGGCAAAGAAAGGCAGAGACAGGGGCAGGGGCAGGTTCTGTTTTACGGGACGGATTTGCTCTGTCAGTTAGTTGACTTTGGAGGCATTGGACAGACGCAATGGCTTAGCAGGACCAAAGGACAGACCTAAGGACAGACCAAAGGACAGGCCAAAGGCCCAGGGGCCCAAGAGGCAAAGGGGACCCTGAGGCCCAGGCCCCAGTGCTAGACAAAAACACGTTGTAAAAGCATGTACTCCTGTGAAAAGTCATGTATGTCTTTATTTGATACTGTAGTGAAAGTGAATATATGACAGTGGGAAATGAGTGGGAGAGAAAGAGATATGGAGTGTGGGGTATGGAACTCGGACACATGACCCAGACCTGATTCGAACCCGAGTCCCCGTGAGCAGCTTTCCACAGTGTTTTAGAGCAGTGCGCCACATCAGACACAGAGGGCGGCTGACAGCTTTCTCTGGGCACTGGACAAAGTCACCTGAAAGGCCCCCCTATACATACAATGTAATGGGTAGCCAATTCTGGTCCGCCTATCTTACTGGGCCAGAGACAACATACCTGTTTGTCCACCCCTGTTGGCGGGCCTGCACACAGACATATGAATTATGATGGGAATTCGCCCTCCTCTGAATGCAAAAAACATACAAGCTTACGGTTGCAGTAGTGTCTTTGACAGAAACCGGTAGCAGATTTTTGCTGCATGGTCAGCAAGTAACAAGTGATCGAGGAAAAAGTAAGAGAGGGATGAAACATGAGAGGGCGAACAGAACCGCTGGTGTTTTGTGGTAATTTGCCACTTAAGTTTTCCACTTTGCATCCCTGACGTTCTTTTCTGCCTCCAAACATCTGTCTCTTTCTCTCCCGCTATTTTCTCTTAATCCATCCTCCTGTTTTTCATCATCTCAGACTCACTTTTCTCTCTCTTTTTTTGTTTTCTCTAGTAATTCTCTTGTTTTCTCTCTCTGTCTCTCTGTCTCTGTCTCTGTCTCTGTCTCTGTCTCTCTCTCTCTCTCACTTTTTTTTGTTTTGTTTTCTCTAGCAATTCTCTTGTTCTCTCTCTGTCTCTGTCTCTGTCTCTCTCTCTCTCTTTCCTGTTCTTTTTTACTGGTGGTGCGTCAGTCTTACAGACTGGGATTACCGTATACGTAGAGCCTCAGTAGTGGGGATGTCCACATCTGACAGTGGGGGTTAAGCCACAGTGGTGAGCACTGACTCAACAGGGATGACCCCGAGCTGAAGAACACAAGGCCGTGGATTAGCTGCCAGGGCCAGCGTGGCCTTTCATGTGTCCTGGATTCAGGTCCGGCTCTAGTCAATTTGGTGCCCTAGGGGAGCACCCCGCTTCGCTTTTGGTGGAATTACAAATTGGCCTGTGTAAACTACTACTTACGTACATATGTACTGAGTGCCCATTAATAATAATAATGCTTTATCTCGTTAAATGTTCTAATTCTGTGGGACCTGGCGCCCCCAAGACATTTGGCGCCCTAGGCAGCCGCCTGGCCTGCCTATGCCTAGCGCCGGCCCTGCGTGGATTAGCTGTTAGGGTCAGCGTAGCCTTTCATGTGTCTTCTGGCTCAGCCGTATGCCAGCGGGCTCTGCAACTGACCGAGCCTGTAGCCCAGCGAACTGTAAAACACATAGACATGGGAAAGACAGACGGCAAACGGCGGAGCGCTGTTTCTTTTAGCTGTGGAAGTTTTAAAAGGAATGGTGGGGTGTAGGGTCAAGGTGGAGTTCGCCTATTACAAGTTAGTGAATGATGTGAAGTCTTTTTTGGTAATTTGGGGACAAAGAGGAATGCTGTGGGAGGTGGATGAGGACGAGAAGTTTGTGTTGAGGCTGTGAGGAGGGAACTGCTTTTTGTGTTTTGTTTGTTTTTCAGCTTGGTGACAATGACATTTGGTCCAATAAAGGACTTTTTAAACCTTTTTTAGCTGTGGAAGACAAAAGAGTCCTTTAGGTCTGCATGGAATGACACACACACATTGAACTGCCCCGGTGACTGTTGTGGCTCTTGTTTGCCACAGTGAATAGTTCAGAACAAGTTTGGTGTTTGTTTTTTTGTGTAAGTAAAGAAGAAAAAAGAAAACAATAATGGCGTTCAGAAAGACTCCTTTAGGCCTGTGTAGAATGACACACAAGATTAAACTTCTCCGGTGACATTGTACGGTTTAGAACAAGTCTGGTGTTTGTTTTTTCTGTGAGTATTAAAAAAAAAATCGAAAACCAAGAAAGGGATTCAGTTTGACTGGTAGTCTAAAAATGATCAGGAACTAGAAATATCAAGCCATCCCTCACCAGAATGAGACGGCACAGCCCAGAGACCCAAGGCCATGAACTTCCCGTCAGACTGCTGAGATTAAATATAAAATGTGGTTTATTCCACCATGCAGGGGGATTTTTGAAAGGGTTGCTTCTGAGGGTATCTGACTTGTCATGAACTCCTCTGCTGTGTGTCAGAGAGGTTTTTGCCATCAGAAGTGGGTCATCGCCCTTGGAGAAAGAGCTGGGTCTGGGTTTTAGTTGTGTCAGACGCACGCGCACGCACGCACGCAAGCATGCACGCACGTACGTACGCACGCCTGTCTGTGCCCACACGCGTGCACATACACCCACACACGTGCACACACATACACACACATACACTCGTATGCGCGCGTGTGTGTGTGCGCACACACGGGTGTGTGTGCATGTGCGTGTGTGTGTGCGCACACACACACACACACACACACACACACACACACACACACACACACACACACACACACACACACACACACACACACACACACACACACACACACACTCTGTGTAGCTATTGTGTAGTGCCGACTCAAGACTTCAACACGCTCTGGATTGTGTTTTCGCAAAACCATTGACAGCCAAACTGCAAAAAGTCCTCACAGCACTGGAAAGTTGGTAAGCCACAACAACAGAACGAGAGAGAGAGAGAGAGAGAGAGAGAGAGAGAGAGCGAGAGAGAGAGAGAGAGAGAGAGAGAGAGAGAGAGAGAGAGAGAGAGAGAGAGAGAGAGAGAGAGAGAGAGAGAGAGAGAGGCGTTCACGTCTCTGTTTTTCTACTTAGTGAGTGTGGAGCATGAGGGTTCTGGTTCGATGATGGAGGCTTGGTGGAGAGGTCCATCTGGACTGGACAGGGGTGTAGCAGCAAATTGTGGGCCCTATTCTATGTACAATCAGCTCCAATGGACCCCCCCCCCGCCACCCCCCTAGCCATATATCTACATGAATCAGACACTGTGTGGGACCCTTAAATATATGGGGCCCTGGTAACTCAGTCTCACTTTACCCCCCTGTACGACATCCCATCTGGAGCGGATCCCGGCTGGTTCTGGTTCTGGTTCTTTCTCTGATGTTCCCGCTGCCGTAAGTGATCGGCCCCAAGACAGTGATCCACAGCCAGCCGACAACAAACAATACCATGAAACAGCAACAGTAACAGTCCCATTATAATATTAGCTGGCCAGGATCCGGCAGCCAAACATGCAAGAAAAACACAGGGCCATACTGTACACTACAGAGTGGCATCTGGCTGTGGTACAGAAAACTAATCGATTCCATAGAATATCTACATTAGCAGCCTCTTACTGCTGATGTATTCACTCTTTGCTGAAAACACTCAACTACATCACAGCAACATTGCGATGATGAGGCAGAGAGTCTTAAGTAACCGATTTGGATTTAACAATTCTGAATACACCATAGATTTTGTCGCAATCTAAGCCAGTGATGAAAGCAGCTGGGTGCTTAATAGGTGCCTAAAGGCTCTAACTCCAGGATCTGTCTTCACTCTCAGAATCAGTGGAGGTAAGAGAACCATTGCATCATAGCAACAAGCATTCCATCGAGGCAACACCACCAAATCTCCATCCAAGACTGTG
>NC_085859.1:40870392-40877892 GCF_034702125.1 Engraulis encrasicolus | reverse complement strand
GTGTGTGTGTGTGTGTGTGTGTGTGTGTGTGTGTGTGTGTGTGTGTGTGTGTGTGCAGTATCAGGGAGAGAGAGAGAGAGCGAGAGAGAGAGAGAGAGAGAGAGAGAGAGAGAGAGAGAGAGACAGAGAGAGAGAGAGAGAGAGAGAGAGGAGAAGAAGAAGAAAGGAAGAATGAATTAGGAAAGATTAACTGAAAAGGGAAAAAAGGAACGGGGCGTACCCCCTTCTCAGAGGACAAGAGAGAGTTGGGCTCTCTCTATGAGAAGGAGTTGGGTTCTCTCTATGAGAGAGAGAGACAGAGAAAAGTGACAGTGCTTTTTCCATCAAAGAGATGGTTTTGGGGGAAGTTATATCGCTCCAAGTTTATGGAAATAGGTTTAAAGCAATGTCGAAAAGCCACACAAGTGCATAGGCTATGACTGGACCTGGCTTGAGAGTTACAATACTTGCTCGAACACCTAGGGACCAGGATGTGTCTTGTGCAGGATATTTTCTTTTTCCTATGTTCTAATCACAAACTGTGCATTCTATTCCAATAAAATGTGGATGCAAAATCTGGCGAGTCAGAAAAAACGCATATCAACATGATTGATTGTGACATCATTTTATTTAGCTAAAATTGTCCTGTTGATGGAAAACCAAGCAGAGGCATTCCATGTCACTGGAACATGAACTTTAAATTCACTTCAGAATCCAATGAACAAGTCCAACAGGCGGACAAAGATGCGTCCAAAAGCAAAAATATGAAGAGAGTAACGTGAAAAATGCATTTAAAGAATGCGTGTCAGACCGACGGACCGACAGACCGTATTGTAGAGATGCTAGGACGACTCTAAAAAGGGAAAAGGGGTTAGTGTGTGTGTGTGTGTGTGTGTGTGTGTGTGTGTGTGTGTGTGTGTGAGAGAGAGAGAGAGAGAGAGAGAGAGAGAGAGAGAGAGAGAGAGAGAGAGAGAGAGAGATATAGAAAATCAAAGAGAGTGAAAGAGAGAAAGGAAGAAAGACTGATGGAGATTTCCCTTCTATCTCAGTCAGGCTTTCCCTGCTCATTGTCTAAATGACTGGTTGTGACAGAGAGCCTGCAGCCTTAACTTACTGGAAATCAATAGGCCCGCTCCCTTTCAAGGCCCTGCCTGCGTACAGGGAAGCTGACAAGGGGGGGCAAAGGGGTCAGTTGTCCCGGACCCAGTGAGATTGGGGGCCCATAATTGGTTCTTCTTTACATTGAATGTACTGGGTGGGGGGCCCTTTCAGAGGACTTTGTCCTGAACCCAGCCAAAGCTGTCTGCGACCCTGCCCTACATACATAAGAGGTTAAAAGGTAGTTAAGCTCGCTGCTCTAACCTTCCCTCCTCTCCCCTTTCATTGTCTCTCTCTCTTTTTTCTCCTCTAAGTTTCTTCTTCCCTATTTTCTTCTTTTCTTCCCAGCCATCTCTCCCAGCCTCCCCCCCCCCCCCACCCCCCTGTTGGAGTGTCTTTTCATTTTGTCTCCTCACCCTCTCTCTTCCCAGTTCAAAGACTTTCTCACTGTATCATCTCTCTCTCTCTCTCTCTCTCTCTCTCTCTCTCTCTCTCTCTCTCTCTCTCTCTCTCTCTCTCTCTCTCTCTCTCTCCAGGCCACTGTCTGTAACAGAACAAAGCGCATAGCACGGCTCAGTGAGACAGCATGTGGATAAGTGTTTGTACGTGGTGTGTGTGAGTTTGTGCTTGTACGTGGTGTGTGTGTGTGTGTGTGTGTGTGTGTGTGTGTGTGTGGGTGTGTGTGTGTGTTAGTGTGTGTGTGCGTGTGTGTGTGTGTGTGTGTGTGTGTGTTGTATGTGTGTGTGTGTGTGTGTGTGTGTGTGTGTGTGTGTGTGTGTGTGTGTGTGTGTGTGTGTGTGTGTGTGTGTGTGTGTGTGTGTGTGTGTGTGTGTGTGTGAAAAATGAGCAAGTGCTAATATTGCCAGGTCTCTGTGTTTTGGGCCTCGGGGGCATGATGGACTGAAGATAAAGGAAGCAGAGAAGAAAGAAAAGACAGGAGGAAGAGAAGAGAGAGAGAGAGAGAAAAAGACAGAGAGAGTGGGAGAGAAGTGTGGGTGGGAGGGGTAGAGGAGGGGAAGTATAAATATAAGACGGGGCTTTCCTTTCCTCTCTTGTCAATCTTCTCTGTGGGCTACTAGGCACCTGACTGACAGCTTATAACCAACTCCTCAGTTTCCCCCTGACTGAGCGACAGGCCAAATGCCACTGATGGGGCTGCTGTTTCTTGGGAGCTTCAGGAGTCTGCGAGTCTGCCTGCTTCTCTCTCTCTCTCTCTCTCTCTCTCTCTCTCTCTCTCTCTCTCTCTCTCTCTCTCTCTCTCTGGTGCTCCTATATCATTCTATCCCTGTCTCCTCCAGGCCTCCTTCTCTATCGCCCTCTCTCTCTTCCTCCTTCTCTCTCTCTCTATCCCTCCCTCTTGCTTGTGCTCATATCATTCCATCTCTCTCTCTCTCTCTCTCTCTCTCTCTCTCTCTCTCTCTCTCTCTCTCTCTCTCTCTCTCTCTCTCTCTCTCTCTCTGTGCACCCCTCTATCTTCTTCCGTAGTAATATTGATTTGTATATGTATATGTATCCCCTCTATTGTGATATGTTGTCGCTTCCTCAGGGGGCCTCTGTGGTATGTCATAGTACTATAGCAATGAAGGAATTTCAAACATCTCTCTCTCCCCCTATCTTTCCTCTGTCTCTGTGTGTCGTTCATTCTATTTCTTCCTCCCTCTCTCTCTGTCTCTCTCTTTCTCTCTCTCTGTCTCTCTCTCTTCTCTCTTTCTCTCCCTCTCTCTCTCTCTCTCTCTCTCTCTCTCTCTCTCTCTCTCTCTCTCTCTCTCTCTCTCTCTCTCTCTCTCTCTCTCTCTCTCTCTGCCAGCATGTGTCTGTGTGTGTCTGTCTTTGTCCGCTTGATCTGTGTCCATCACAGTGGGGGCCACTCCCTGTTCTCTGCTCCCCAGGAGAGGTCAGGAAGCGCTGGCGCTGGCGCTGGGGCTGGGGCTGGGGCTGGGGGAAGCACTTGGGCCAGGGCTGGGGTCCATGAGGCTGGGGCTGGGGCTGGTGACAGGGCCAGCATCAGGCATAAACAGACAAGAAAGCCCCACAGACTTTGAACATCAAGCGAAATAAAACATTAAACTTTACATTGACAATGATTATTTATGGGCATTCAGGATATATACCTGTATATATGTAGGTACTAGATCAGCTGTGCTCGTGTTTACACTCTGTAAAACGCTGCAGCCAGTTGAACTTAAAAAAGTAAGTTACCCTGCGGCCTTATGTTTGTAAGTTAACTCAACTTGAGAAAGCAATTTGAGCAAGTTGAGTTGAGTTAAGCCTTAAGTCAAGTTAACTTGCAAACTTCAGGCAGCAGGGCAACTTAACTTTTTAGATGCGTCCCACGCATCTCTATAAGAGGCTTTGTCCGCCGTCCGTTGGTCCGTCCGTTGGTCCGTCACGTGTTTCTGAATTGTGATTCCCTCTTGTATCCACAAGGCGGCAGACTTGAGTTTTATTTTACAGATGGCCACCTCGCACACGGCTGAGTTCAGTTTTGCTACGGCAGAGTCAGGTTTTATTTACAGATGGCATTGGCCATCTCGCACAAGGCACCAAACACAGATGACTACCTTGCGCAAGGCACCAAACACAATTCATTGCTTATTATAAATTGCAAAAAAAATCCCTTATCTCGCCATTTTGTTACCTGCCACATTATTTGGAGTTTCCATGAGCAATATGGACAATAAACAAAAAGCACATCCTCAGGGTTGACTGGTTATGAGGAGGCCAGGGGGGGGGCGCTTTGGAAAAAAATGAAAGGTTGGAACTGGCATAGACGGAGGCATCTATTGTCGGACTTGTTTAGGTTCAACTGGGGTGGGGAACCTATGTCTGAAGGGCCGTTTGCTGCCGTTTTATCCGGCGTTGTAATTTTAATGTTATGCTGCTTCACATGAAATATGACATATTTTGTAATGGAGTCTTAAAAAATACATTTGCAAAACAAGTAAGTTATATTCAGGGGACCTAGAGATGGGGGTGGGGGGGTGTCTGTTTCAAAGGTGGCTGCCTTCAATGTAGGGCTAAATCCTGGTTTGTGTTCATTGTACTTTTTACGGCTCTCATATGAATTTGAAGTGGCCCCTTGAATGGAAAAGGTTTCCCACCCCTGGCCTAGGGCACCAGATTGACTAGAAGCGTCCCTGTGGGGAGATTGGGGGTCAGAGGCACTGGTCTGGAATGTGCACACCACCAGAGCAACAACATCACAGCTCTTTGTGTGGGGAACGCCACGGCGGGGAGTGGAACTGACCCCTGTGTCCCTCCTGCTCCATGGCCATTGACATAGTAGAGATGGCATGGAGTGATTTATAGTGTTACTGAGTTTGTTCAGAATAAAGAATTCGCTGTGTCTCTCTCTCTCTATCTCAAATTCTCTGTGCTCTCCTCTCCCTCGCTGTATCCTCTTGCTCTCGCTCTCCTATCCCTCTCACTCTCGCTCTCCTATCCCTTTCACTCTCGCTGTATCCTATCGTTCTCGCTCTCGCTATCCTATCCCTCTCACGCTTGAATCTCATAAAGGCACAGTGCTATGGTAAGACAACGTGTTTGTAACCCATGTAAACCAACTGTCTTTCTGTTTCTTGTCTCTCTCTCTCTCTCTCTCTCTCTCTCTCTCTCTCTCTCTCTCTCTCTCTCTCTCTCTCTCTCTCTTTCTCTCTCTCTCTCTGTCCCTCTTTCTGTCTGCCTGTCTCTATCTGTCTTCCTGTGCCTTAGGAATCCGGATGGTGACGTGCGCCCCTGGTGCTACATTGCAGACCATGAGGACGGAATCTACTGGAAATACTGTGACATCCCCACCTGCCAGAGTGAGTAACACTTGGACAGACTGATGACAGTCAGAGAGCCAGACACACACACACACGCACACACACACACACACACACACACACACACACACACACACACACACACACACACACACACACACACACACACACACACACACACACACACACACACGCACGCACGCACGCACGCACGCTGATAATTGTTAACTCACAGGCACACACTTGTCCCAACACAGTACGTGTTGATATAAATAGAGAAGTCTACTTAGGTGTAATTGCGTATAAAAATATGCAGTACAAATGTGCATGAGACATACTAACTTGCTCTCACGTGCCAATGCTCACCCACATGCAAACACAAACACTAACACACACACACACACACACACACACACACACACACACACACACACACACACACACACACACACACACACACACACACACACACACACACACACACACACACGAACACACACACTCCCAAGCATGCTCCTCTTGATCAACCCCGGTTGATGGTATTATCGCAGCTCAAGCCTGCTGAATTATTAAGTCTTTTATGGATCCCTGTGCTTTTTAACCCATTGGCGCCTGAGCCAGTTTTTAGAAAAGGTCCCCAATGCCTGAGGGTTTTTTGAGATAAGAAAAATTGGTTGAAAACTCCTATGATAAATTCAATATCTCAGCCTCTGGAACACATAGGGACATGGGACAAATTGCATTTAAAAGGTAAAATCCTCTGCTTTCACGGGATTATGCTCATTCAGAATTAACACTAACACATATTCCTTAAAAAAATCATATCTCATAATCAAATGATTGAAAGAAAGTTTCATGTGCTTTCAGAATAGGCCTAATGCTTGATGCTGCTATTTATTATAGGCTATTAGGCTACTATTGCTACTGTTACAATAGCCGACTATAACTAAATCACAATAATCACTATTATTATAATTATTAGGCAGTCATTTCTGCCATAAATGGGGGACATTTGTCTGATACAGCCACTTGCTCTCCCACCGGCGAGTATGGCCGTTTTATTCCTCCAAACGTTATGCAGAGACCGATGAGCAATTTCATAATATCTTATTTTGAGACGGGGCTCCACTTTTAGCCGGATGTGTGGCCGCGCGTCTATAATTCGCATGTCTACCGTTGTCTGCCTCACCAATAGGTTATCACCATACCCGAGAGTTCCTCAGTGAAAATATTCTGCAATATATCTGAAGGACGTGCTTCCTCAGATATTGACGCCTTCGCCAATTGCCCCGAGTGTCGGAGTGAAGTTTTGGTTTTGGCGAAATCTAGCTGACTGTCTATTTGGAAGCCACTCGCCCACCTCTTCATGCGGCCGCGGCAAATCACACTCCTGCTCTCTATCTAAAGGGTCTTCAATCATATTTCCTTTCCTCGATTAAAATTTCTTCATTACCTTTCAACTGAACATCACGTTCGCTGTAACAGCGTGTCTTGCGAACCACAGCCTTCTTCTTCTTTTTTTTTTTTTTTACCTGTGTGAAATGGCTAAACAACCCACGTCTACAGAAGCAAGCATGGTTGATTGCGTTTGACATTTTTGTCGACGAATCAAACTTTTTTTTTGCTACATGATCTTTAAAAGAATCGAGAACATCCACCTCTTGTGTATTTGAACAAAACATTGTGCATTGCATCTCTCATGCGTCTTGAAAATATTGACAAATCAATAATGTTGCGTTTTGCAACAACCGGCGCCAGGGCCAATGTTGCGTAACGCAACAACCGGCGTCAATGGGTTAAAGACTCATCACTGTCATCCATAATAAGTCATTACGCCCACTCCTTATCACGCCCAGTCAGGGCATGTTTTAGTGCAGACGAGACGAGCTGCTTGTCACTTTACATTGCCCAATAGTGTTTAGTGTGTGTGTGTGTGTGTGTGTGTGTGTGTGTGTGTGTGTGTGTGTGTGTGTGTGTGTGTGTGTGTGTGTGTGTGTGTATGTGTGTGTGTGTGTATCTGGGTGTGTGTCTGTGTGTGTGTGTGTGTGCATGCGTGCACGCCTACGTTTGTTTGTGTGTGTGTGTGTGTGTGCGTGCGTGTGTATGCGTGTGTGTGCGTGTGTGTTGATATGTGTTTATTCAGGTGTATGCATTCATTGTGTATGTGTTTGGGTATGTACAGTATGTGCACTTGTTTGTGTATTTGTTTATATAAGAAGCTGTGTGTTTGGATCTCGCCTGTGTGTGTGTGTGTGTGTGTGTGTTTGGATCTCGCCTGTGTGTGTGTGTGTGTGTGTGTGTGTGTGTGTGTGTGTGTGTGTGTGTGTGTGTGTGTGTGTGTGTGTGTGTGTGTGTGTGTGTGTGTGTGTGTGTGTGTGTGTGTGTGTGTGTCGTGGTTCTCACTTCACTTCCCTGTCACTCTGTGTTGTTTCATGTTTGTCCGTCTCTTGTGTCAAGTTGAGCACTTCTGTAATCCGACCAGTTAGGCTGGCAGACTTAACACCTCCCACACGACACGCACGCACGCACGCGCACACACACACACACACACACACTCACTCTCTTTCACACACACACACACACACACACACACACACACACACACACACACACACACACACACACACACACACACACACACACACACACACACACACAC
>NC_085859.1:40837892-40845392 GCF_034702125.1 Engraulis encrasicolus | reverse complement strand
GAGGCTATTTGCATCCAACACACGTCCCGATGGAGAAACGGACGCAAAGCCAGGAACGCAAGCGCACATACGCAAGTAAGGGACGGACGCGCCGACGGACACATGCCCAGCCAGACGCCTGTCGTCGACACGACAGAACGTTCTGGAAACTCGGTTTTGGCGGTTAATTACTACGGAGAGTGATGCTGGCGTGGTGAGGGGCTATTTCAGTGTTGTGACCTGGAGATGCGGTGGCTATAGCGTAGCATGAGCAAGTCTGGCTGTGGCTGTAGTTGAGCAAGTGGTGAGTCTGTCTGTTGACTGCTGGATGCAGGGCAGGCTCACTCCTCACATGTGATTGGGGCAGCCGTGGCGTTGTGGTTAGAGAGTTGGTCTTTCAATGTAGGGGTTGCCGGTTCAAATCCCCCCTGACCTCTCCCTACATCTCCATCCATGTCTGAAGTGCCCTTGAGCAAGGCACCTAACCCCACATTGCTCCAGGGACTGTAACCAAATCCCTGAAAAATAATAGTTGTAAGTCGCTTTGAATAAATGAAAGCGTCCGCTAAGTGCAATGTAATGTAATGTAATGTAATGTTATTAAAGTGGATGGCTTGAGAAAAGGAGGTGCACACAAGGCTTGTGTGAAAAATGCATAATGTCGTCAAAAATTTGCAACAGAAATCAGAGGTTAAAACTGGAGCAACAGACGTTTCGGACCTAGTTCATTCTACTGGAGACGTTTAGAATGGACTAGGTCCGAAACCTCTGACTTCTGTTGCAAATTTTCGGCCACAATATACATTTTTCAAACAAGCCTTGTGTGCGCCTCCTTTCTCATCACCTCAAGTGATTTCTACTTTTTGGGAGCGGACGCACCAAGCAATACACGGATCAAAAGTGTCTGCGCAGACGCTGACCTTGCTGGTTTTTGTCATTGAAGTGGATGGGAAATGCATACCTACATGCATCCAGTCAGTGTACTGTGTCTGAATGGCCAAGCACTTATTTAGCAATGCTGAGAAGTTGCTGAGGAATGCCTTGCATGGATATGTGGATACTGTATCTCTCTCTTGCATAAACTTATGCATGCCACACATATACTCGCACTCTTACACAGATACCAACATGCACATGCACATGCAGGGACACAAACTGTACACGGTGACACACATGCGCACACGCGCACACACGCGCGCACACACACACACACACACACACACACACACACACACACACACACACACACACACACACACACACACACACACACACACACACACACACACACACACACACACACTCACACAGACACACACACACACACTCTCTCTCTCTCTCTCTCTCTCTCTCTCTCTCTCTCTCTCTCTCTCTCTCTCTCTCTCTCTCTTTCTCTCTCTCTCTCACTCTCTCGTTCTCTCTCTCTCTCTAACACACACACGCACACACACGCACACACACACACACACACACACAGATGCCACCACATAGAAAAAGATGTGGCCTCCCTCACATGCTTGTTATGCGGGGTGACTACATTATACAATGCACATATTCCAGATTCCAGTGCCTCTCTTTCTTTCGAAACTGTCCCGCCCAGAGTCCCCCAACCCCCAAACCCCTCCACTTGTACATGCCCCCCCTGCTCAGGGCCCATCTGGTCCATACTACTACACTACAGACTTCCTTTGGCTTCTTCTGGTCATAGCTCATAACCTCCACCACAGTTTAACAGTTCTGGTAAGGTTGCACTTGCTAATGCGTTTGTGTATGATGAAAGACAAAGGGACCATGCCAACATCTGAATGTGTGAATGAAGCAAATGGTGTTTTTTTCCCCTTAGCCAAGATGTTTTAGTCCATTGATGTCTAAAGCACCTGCAAAAAACGGCTGCTGAAAGCCTTAGGCCTTGTTGGGAAAGTTGCCCTCAGCCTATAAAATCTTAAATACCTTAGCCTCTGATGCACATAAAAACATGAAATGAGTTGCATTCAAACTCTAAGATCCTCATCTTGCATTAGAATGTGTTCATTCAGCTGTAACATACCCATATTTTTTTATTAGAAAAGCTAAAATCTCAAGAGCCTGAATGCAGCGTATATGTTTCTCAGGCACCAAAGGTCAAATAACATACGAGTTATCAGGCTAAAAAGGGTTAACACATCTGCTGTTCCGTCAATGCTATCTCAACTTAGATTCGGTGCCGACCGCATCTTTAATCTGCTATATAAAGGCTATATAAAGGCTGCAGATTCCACACGCATCAGTGTTTACAGTAACATTACGACAACTTTACAGTCGTATTCCCGCGTTCAAACCCAATGACTGTTACTTGTTTTTCCGTCACCTTTCACCTCATAAATACCCGCACTGGTGGCCGGGCCACATTCCACGGAGATGACACTCTCCACACACATGCCCATAGCTGGATTGGCCATAGGGCATACAGGGCATTTTTCCGGTGGACTGTTGATGGTTTTGGCCTACACCTTCCCTCAATGTAGTGGTATCAGTCCTCATGCCGCCACAGCTGACCTCTCCAAGTCAGATTTAAATATTCGTTTGGGGTGTTGTGGTCGAAATAGCCCGTAATAGATGACTAAAAATGTTGTCACAGGCTTCATTGTCTCTCTCAATGCCTGGCGTACCGGTCTTGGCCAAAAATGCCCAGCCCGATTTTTTTCCCCCAGACCAGCCCTGCACATGCTTGTGCACCAAAACACCCCAGCAAGCCCCGAGAGAAACTACCCCACACACCCCTCACCATTTTCAGCTGGCAAGCCTGCCTGGTCGCGGTGGGGGCCCCCTGTGGAGGTCTGAAGTCGAGCCAGCAGACAAGTGTTAATCACAGCGTGTAAAAGCCGACATCCCCTTTTCCCTGAAACGCCGCGGCACGCAGACACACAAAGGGCTCTGTCGGAGGCAGAGAGTTAATGATTTGCAAGTGCCTGAGTCTCTTGGCTCCGGTTTTTATGCATTGTGTCTGTGTGTTGTTTAGTGTGTTGTTGTTGCATTATGAAGTACATCATGTTTTCTGCGGCACTAATTGCACAAGAGGATTAACTTTTGCAACTTCGTTCTAGCGCTCTTTCCTCGCTCTCTCGCTCGACGCTTGGTATGAAGAATCTCATAACGGCACAGTGCTATGGCAGTGCTACGGCAAGACAACGTGTAACCCATGTAAACCAAGTGTCTTTCTGTTTCTTCTCTTTCTCTCTCTCTCTCTCTGTCTCTCTCTCTCTGTCTCTCTGTCTCTCTCTCTCTCTCTCTCTCTCTCTCTCTCTCTCTCTCTCTCTCTCTCTCTCTCTCTCCCTCTCTCTCTCTCTCTCTCTCTGCAGTGCCTGGAAACCTGGGCTGCTTCAAAGACAGTGGTGACCCCCTCACTCTAACGGGGAGCAGTGAGACCTCCAACAAGCTGACCATCCAGACCTGCATCAGCCTCTGCAGGAAGCAGAGATACAGGGTGAGCAGAGAGCCAAACGGCCACAGGAGATACGAGTGCACTGTAGGCTACCAACTGTAAAGCTCAGAGGTGGGCAAACTCAGGCCCGGGCATGGGTGCCGCCAGGGGGGGAAAGGTGTTACAGATTCTAAGGGCCCAAGCACTGACAGGGGCCCTTAAGGGACCCCAAGCACTGACAGGAATGCTTCATGGGGCCCAATATTTCTGGCGGCTTCCCTTGGGCCTGCTTCCCACATGCGGCCTGCTGAACCATTTCATGTGGCCTGCAGAGCCTTAATTAAAAAAAAACATGACATTTAATCACACATTCATATGGTACCTCAAAATTCTTAAAATGGCTACCTAAAACAGGGGTCTTGCGAACTTCAGAGTACAGAGTACAGAGTAACTGAGTACAAAGGCTACATCTTAATACATTTCATTACAATGTGTGGGAATGGGATAGCTTACATTTACACTATTTCTTATTATTGACACGGAAAAGTTGTCTGTGACATCTGGCCCTTCGGTCAATATTCTAAAATCAATGTGACCCGTTGGCCAAAATAAGTGCCCACCCCTGCTGATAGAGCTAGAAGCTGAATTCTATGGCTGACTAGGCCTGTTTTTCCTCATATTAATTCCAGCTATTTGCCAACTTTCTAGTATCATCTGTTGTAAGTAAGCACCCAGAACCAGTAAGCCCCAATTAGCACTGTTAGAACTGGGTACCACTTTCTTACATTTACATTACACCACATCACACTTCTACCCAAAGCGACTTGCAGTTATTTTACATCGTATTGGTAGCAGTCCCTTATAGCAATGGGATTCGAACCTGCAAGTCCCTGATATTAAGACCACCTCCCTAACCATTAGGCTAGGGCTGCCTCAACACATGGAATATGCAAGGAAGTTAAAATCAATGCATAGCATCTATTTCTCCTGTAGTGCCCAGGTTTTCAAATATACATACCGGTATACTGTACAGGATGGAGACGTGCTGTAGTAGAGAGTATAGTACATTACACAACCCAAAGATGTAGAGCAGGGGTGGGGAACCTATGTCTCGAGGGCCGTTTAAATACAGGGGACCTAGAGAAGATGGGGTTTGTTTTAAAGGTGCCTGCTGTCAATATAGGCCTTAAGTGCAGGGGGAAATCCTGGTTTGTGTTCATAGTGCTGCCCTCTGAGGACTTTTACAGCGCATGGAAGAATTTGAAGTGCCCCCTCGAAAGAAAAAGGTTCCCACCCCTGATGTAGAGAGTGCAGAAGTAATGCATCTGTGGGATGGAGATATACTGTGAGTGCTAAGTGCGTACAGTGTGATGCTCCCATGACTGCTACGAACTCTTACTTCAGTGTTGTCAGTGTTTCTGACATAAAACCTTTGACACCGGACTGGAGTAGTGTGGTGCAACACATTGGAGAAGTGTGCACACTGGCCACATTGCAGGCTACATTTATCAGTGTGAAAGGGGAAACTCAGCATCGCTCCTGACACGTATTGGTTGCACTTAAAACAGCCGATTCCACTAATTAGCTCCTCTACTTAGCTAAAGAGTTGTGCAAATTAGAAGCAGATGTTTTAACGAAGCATTAGAGGAAAGATGTGGTAGGATTTTTACTTCCCGAGGCAGGCTGAGTTTTCAGAACGTGACAGATGCTTAAGTTAAAAATCATCGTTCCATTTGAACAGGCCTACTCTTATAGCATAGCGTAAGCAGCTAATCAGAAGCATTTGTATCGATCAGACCGTTTATAGCATGTTTATTATAACATATTTTTATGTTAGACTGCAGTTGATGGATCGACTAGTGGTTGGTTTATCCACATGCTCTTTGATTGCACGTGTTTAGGCTAGCTTTTCTTATTTTATTTTCAAATTTAATGTAATTTTGACCGTGAACAAAAATATACCAAACATAACATAACTAAGGAAACCGATTTTCCGTCTTTCCATCTTCATCATGCACCACACCACACACATCGTCTGCGGTAGCTTGAGCAGCAACAGCACATCTTGGATCCCCCTTTTTAGCTTTGGTAAATTACAAACACTTGACCGACTTCCAGTGTTTGTACTTGTGCTGTCTCTGCTGTGCTTCCCGTTAATGTAAAGTTTATATTAGTCTGGATGGGATCATCAACATGATGGCTGGTGTGGTGTGTGTGTGTGTGCGTGTGTGTGTGCGTGCGTGTGTGCGTGCGCGTGCGTGTGTGTGTGTGTGTCTGTGTGTGTGTGTGTGTGTGTGTGTGTGTGTGTGTGTGTGTGTGTTTGTTGCCGCCCCCCTTCCCCTTCCCTGGCTGCAGCTGGCGGGGATGGAGTCGGGCTACGCGTGTTTCTGTGGTAACGAGGTGGACCGGCAGCATCACGAGGAGGCTCCCAGCACCGAGTGCAACCACGTCTGCTTTGGCGACCACACACAGCCATGTGGCGGAGACGGCAGAGTCATCATCTTTGACAGTGAGTAGGGCGTGCGAGTGTGTGCGTGTGTGCGTGTGTGTGTGTGTGTGTGTGTGTGTGTGTGTGTGTGTGTGTGTGTGTGTGTGTGTGTGTGTGTGTGTGTGTGTGTGTGTGTGTGTGTGTGTGTGTGTGTGTGTGTGTGTTTGTGTGTGTGCGTGTGTGAGTGCGTGTGTGTGTGTGAGAGCATGTGTGTGTGTTTACTGTACCTGCAATTTAGCAGTAGTGGACAAAGTAAAAGTAAAAGTACTTTTGTGGTGTAATTACAACAGTAGCACTTGACATTACATAGCTGTTACACCGCTTACTCCATTTTACCTACCTATTGAGATAGACTTTGTTATTACTGAAAAACAGTAAAAACCCAACAAGGACCCACCACAAACTCAACCCAACCTGTGCAGAATCAGCTTATCGTAAGACATGTACATTGGTCTACTTTTTACTCAGATAAGTTACCTGTGTTGGAAAGAAACTGTGTTTCTTTTTTTTACTTTTACTTTTGCTTTGTCCGACACTGCAATTTAGACACATATGGGCCACAAATGTCCCTCATTACACAAGAAGAAAAAAATGCAGTAAGTTTTTCTTGGTTATTTTGTGTTTAATGACACCAAGGTGCTAAAGCATTACTTTACGTATAGGTGGGGGTTAGGGATGGGTTCTGGCCATAGCTTAGCAATATTTAGTCCGTGAGAGTGCAGAGGTGTGCGTGTGTGTGATTGTGTGTGTGTGTGAGCGTGCATGCAGGGCTGCATGCGTGCATTCGTGCGTGTTGGCGGCGTGCGCGTAGGCGTGCGTGTGTGCAGGAGTGCATGCGTACGTCACTGTCAGTGTGTCTGTTTGTATGTCTATGAGTATATCTGGCTCTCTGTTTGTATGCCGGTGTGTCTGTGTATGACTGGCCATCTGGCATCAACAGTCTGTGTTGTTGTGTTTATGCCTAATGCATCTCTTCAGCCGGAGTGCGGTCAGTAGCCTAGTCGCGGTAGCTGGCTGTACTAACACCACTCTCTGTTTGGGCCCGAAACAAACACCGGCAGTCAAGTGAAGAGTACGTACTGTAGCTCGCAGCACGTAGCCAGACGTGACATCTTACTGTCCTTCACCAAGCGTGGGGTTGTTCTAGAGTGATATTAATTCCTGCGCTTGTCTTGTTTGGGGATTTTTAAAACATCCTGTGTGACATGTTGAAAGTGATACAGATAGTGCGCATATGGGGATGCTTGACAGAAATTTATTTTTTAATTTATTAAAGGCCAAATTAGATAAACTGAACATCTGTGCATGTCTGGATGTGAGTGTATTTGTTTGGGTGTGTGCATTTGTTTTTTATGTTTTAGTTAAATACATTTAAACAAATAAAATTTTGAAAAAATAATCAAAATCAATAATGTTTTACTACTATTACCAGTTTGTGTGAGAAGTGGCACCCTTCTTTGTTTATCGTAGTGGTCAATTTCTTATTGTATTACTAGAAATACTTGTGTAGCAAGGGGAGCTTCAGCCTCGGTATTTACAAGGTGATTAAGTTAAGAGGTAAATCATCTAATAGAAGAGCATGGAGTCCTCATTTTCAAGGACTCCAGGCTCTGCTAGTAGATGATGTACCTCT
>NC_085859.1:40822892-40830392 GCF_034702125.1 Engraulis encrasicolus | reverse complement strand
TTGCCATGACCCAAAGATGACATGGCGTGTGTGTTTGTTGACAAATGGGGGGCATTTTGATTCAATTGCGCGATATAGTGTGATTGAAATGCATGTAGGCTACATGCAAAAATATCATCAACTAGAGAAAAAACAGAGGTATTAGGCTGTTGGAAAAATACCCTAGATAGCCTGAGTCCTCAGCATATTTTTAGCGTTTATCATTATTATTATTTTTTGTGCTCAAAGTCACAGGCGTCGCGTGTCCCTCAGCCTGACTCTGAGGACGAGGTGTGTCCAAACGTCAGCCACACGTGCACCACAATACTAAAAACAAACAATCAACGCTTCAAAGTAGGCCTACGCTATGTGCATCTCCGTTTATTCGCTAAGCAGTAGCCCAGTCTGTGAGTTGGCTGTCCTCGACCGAGAGCACCACGCTGATGCGTGGATATCCTCCCAAAACCAATTTATTGACCAGTTGAATGGCAATCAACAAAAAGTGCATATTCCGAGAGCATTCGCATCGGTTTGGCATGTAATGTGCAATACCCTTTCCTGAAAACAACACACAAAGCAGATGGACAAGGTAAAACGAGTAGCCTAAAGCAAAGCAGTGCACTCACCTGTCTTCGTGCCCGAGCAGTTACAGGGGCAGTTTCAGTCTGCACGCCGGCGATGTCAATTGTTGGAACTGCTTGAGGCAATAGCATTCCCTTCAGTCCAACCATGCCCGTGATCTCCACATTTGTGGTGAAGCTTGCTTCAAAACCACACATTGGATCCACAGAGCCCTAGCTTGTTTTAGCCTTCTCCTCGTCGGCCACAGTTCCATCTTTCTTCACAGAAGGGAACTTGTGCAAAGATATTCCTTCTGTCAAGTAGCCATTTTTGCAGCTGGCACCGTTCGGCCCTCCAGCAACACACTGCTTGACACTGCACTTTGTTTTGGTACTAGCCGCCATTGATCTGAACAAGGTGGAATGAGGTGAACTCTCCCCTTCTATGTCACGAATATCATTTGCATAAAATTTGCATGTCACGAAAAAAAGTAAACATAACACTTTTTGGGAACGTTTTAACATGACTTTTAGGACAAAATATCACCCAGACAATATCCCATTTTATTCACAAGGCTTAGAACTTTCAGAATCTGTCCTAGAAATGGTAAAATTCCTTTACTTTGTTTTCGTTTCATAAACCCTTTAAGAATGCCAGTTCAAAGCAAAATATTATATGTTAATATTCTAAGTTAAAAGGCTTATACAGAAAAAATACCCCTACCCACACTACAGGATCTCGAAGGAATTGTGTCTCATTTCTCACGCAAACCAAAAACTGAAATTGCGTCCAGATTACGATGCATTCCCTTTGACACACATGCACAGTGGTCATGCAGCTGTCTGTGACAGGTTAGGTTTAGGGAAAGTTTTGGTCAGGGCACAAATTTGAAACTCAGAAACATTGCATTACTGACAGGTTAGTTTTAGGGATGGTTTTGGGAAGGCTAGACCAATCAGAAGCCATCTATGTGTTCTAGACAGCAGGGAAACCCTCGGAGTCTGGACGCAATTTTGGATATTGGTTTGCGTGAGAAATTGGACGCAATTCCTTCGAGATCAGGCTCACCCACAAACTCCAACCCCAAACAAATGCAATTAAAAAGCACATCACACGGAAAATGTAAAGCACACACAAAATACACATAGTAAAATAAATAACATGAAAAGAAAAAAAAAAACAGAAAAGAGCTGTGTTTTATGTGTATTGACGTGCTTTTCTTGATATACATTTTTACAGTGTGGACCATCTACGCACTGGCAGCACTTCTTACTCTGACAGTCATCGCCATGGTTGCGAAGCTGCTCCTTCACATCACTGTCAAGTAAGTGCTACTCTCTTTTTCAAAAAGCGCACTCAACTCCAAACTGATTTTTGACAAGGTTTTTGGGTGGGAGCGAACAGATTTCTACATTTCTTATGGAAAAGCTGCAATCTCAAGTGTTATTCTTGTATTTTATTTTAGCGGGTTAGCATGACAGACGGATATTTCGGCCAAAGCCTTCCAGTCAAGACGCTGAAGGTTTAGGCTGAAACGTCTGTCTGTCAAGCTGACCCACTAAAATAAAATAGAAGAATTACACTTGAGAGTGTGGCCAGATTCCTACAAGGAAAATAAGTGCTACTCTACACGCTTAGCAGATTAGTCACGCTCACCGTTAAGAGCTAAATGACTTCAATCCACATTAGGGAGCATTCTAAATACCTGGCTTTACTGACCTAGCAAGATTTACCAGGTCAGGTAATCCCGCTAATGGAAAAGTCCCAAAAGTTTTGTTTTCCTTCAGGGAATTATTAAGCCTTAATTACACCTCTTCCGGTATGATTACCAGAGACATCCCTCCAGGGGACAACAAAACTTTTAGTTAGTCACAACCTTTCATTTTTCAATCTTGTGTATGACATGTATTTGAACATTGAACATTGTATTTGAAAAAAACGGCAGTTAGATAATAGAGGAAAACAATATGAGGCCCCTCTCTAGTGAGCCACTATTGGGTAGAATTTTCTTTCAGTCCATTTGTTTTTTTCTCTCCAAGGGGGCTACAAACAAACAAATAAAAGACCTCAAAAAAAACAAAATGACAACATCTTAAACTTCTTAAACTCTTTCTCTCCAACTCATAATGATTTTTTGTCTTTCCTCTCGTCTACCCTCCCTCTCCATCACTCCATCCCTCTGTCCCCTCTCCTCTCCCCCTATCCATCCTTTCGTCCATCCATCCATCAATCCTTTCCTTCTGTCCTCCATTGCTATCCCTCCATCCTCACACCCTTCTCCTCCTCCATCCTCTCACCCTTCTCCTCCTCATCCTCCCCCTCCAACCCCTCTCCTCTTCCTCTCCTCCTCCTCATCCTCCAACCCCTCTCCTCCTCCTCTCCTCCTCCTCCTTCTCCATCCTCCCACCCCTCTCCTCCTCCTCCATCCTCCCACCCCACCCCTCCTCCTCTTCCTTCTCCTCCTCCTCTTCCTCCATCCTCCTACCCCTCTCTTCCTCCTCCTCCTCCATCCTCCCATCCCACCCCTCCTCCTCCTCCTCCTCCTCCTCCTCCCACCCCTCTCCTCCTCCTCCTCCTCCCACCCCTCTCCTTCTCCTCCTCCTCCTCCTCCTCCTCTCCTCCTCCTCTCCTCCATCCTCCCACCCCTCTTGTCCTCCTACTCCTTCTCCTAAAAACTACAGAAAACATAAAAAGCCAATGTGCAAAAACATTTGTATACACAGAATATGTTTTTGCACATTGCCTTTTTATTTTTTCTTTAGTTTTTATTTTTTCCCCTCCCTGACTATTACCTGTGTTATATGTGTCTTTAAAAATGTGGGCATTATTTGTATTTATGTAAGCTACTTGACACCTGAGTTTCCCCTCTGGGATCAATAAAGTTACTCTCCTCTCCTCCTCAGGTCTCCATCTATTCCCTCCATCAGCAGTGGGGAGCATCTCCAGTCCTGTAACCAGAGCACGGCCTCGGAGCCTTGGATCATCTTCTACCGGCCCTCCACCATCTCGCTCTTCAAGAAGAAGCTCAAGAACCATCACGGAGACCTCAGCCCTCTGGTGGGCAACTAGGAGAAGAAGAAGAGACCACAACAAAGAGACAAGAGAGAGGGAGGGAGGAGGACCATGGACATGGACCGACAAGTCACAGATGGACTGATTGTGACTCTCCATCTTTCCTCTTCTCCTCCTCCTCCTCCTCTTCCGTCTCTCTTCACTACTCTTCCCCAAAAACCAACCCCGGGTGAGCGGTGCGCCCGGCACCTGTGCTGATGGCGTACCGGTCACCTGTGGGTCTCAGGGACTCATAAGGAGAAGCAAGCGTGTGGAAAGCTAAGCTAGTTGAAAGCTAATTCGCTAGCGGACTGACTCGTGGTACAGAAAAAGGAATGCCACAGCTACTGGCAGAGGGACCAGAACATTTTTTGTTTGTTGATTTCAAACAATAGCACCACATGGATGGATTTGTACAGAGTGCACTTGTGTCAGTGGCACAGGTTTTTTTCTTTTTTGGGAGAACAAATGAATTTGGGAGTGTTCCATGGACCCCACGCCACCTCAGCTACTGTAGGGCATTAGTGGTACCAGCTCGTTAGCTGAAAACGGACAGGTGCACGGCAGGTGATCTTCTGTTGAGGGAGGGGTGCCATGGAAGTGGCAACTGCGTCAGGCGGGTCCACGCATCACAATCACCCACCCACTCGTGCACACGCACGCACGCACACACACAGACACACACACACACACACACACACACACACACACACACACACACACACACACACACACACACACACACACACACACACACACACACACACACACACACACACACACACACACAGTAATATGGATAGAGACATGGATACATTCATCACACTTACACAATCACGTATATTGTACATACAAACGCACACACACACACACACACACGCGCGCGCGCACGCACACACACACACACACACACACACACACACACACACACACACACAGACACACTCACACACACACACACACACACACACACACACACACACACACACACACACACACACACACAGTCACAAACATGTACACATTGCACAGTGCATTGAAAGCTACTCTCTTACATATCTCTATCCTAGTGCAATGAAACGGACAGGACAGGACAGCCCTCCCCTCTCTGCTGCTGCTTTACTGTGTAAATGACTTTTGCTGACAAAGGCAAGTGAGCAGAGTAGAGATTACATCTTGATCATGCACACAACACACAAAAAAGTACAGAGACAATTCCCCCTTCGACGGGGGGGAGTAACACAAAACGGGTCCTCATCGTCTGGCAGAGCGCCACCCAGTTACAATCAGCCTATTCTGAAGGACAGAGATCTCCAGAGAGGCATGAGAGAGCGAGAGAGAAAGAAAAGCGGAGAGAGAGAGAAAGACATGGATCCCTTTTCAAAAGAGTCTTTTCTCTATCTCTCTCTCTCTCTCTGCAATATGGGTCAGCTGTTGTGTGTGTGTGTGATTGCAAATGGCTTCACTGTCCCAGGTGAGCAGCGCATTATGTTATACCGGGGGAGGCTGTTTTTGGGACCGCAGTGAAAGCAAGCGTTCACAAAAGGGAAGAGAAAGAGATTGTAATCTTGTTGCTTGCTTGCGCTCAAATCACCAAAGCTCGAGAAAAAAAGGAGAGCTGAAAGAAAGGAGGAAGAACCTGAGACTGGGACCGGCCTTCAGAGTTTTAAGAGACTGCCGAGCTGACACTTGGGATTGGTGGCTTTAGAAGCAAAGCTTTTTGGGAAGCTTCTCTTGGGAGCACCTGAAATCCTTTGTTCTCTCTCTCTCTTTCTTTCTTTTTCTCTCTCTCTCTCCCTCCCTCCCTCTGTCTCTCCCTCCCTCTCTCTGTCTTTGTCCCTCTCTCACTCTCTCTCTCTGTCTCTCTCTCTCTCTCTCTCTCTCTCTCTCTCTCTCTCTGTCTCTCTCTCTCTCTCTCTCTCTCTCTTCCCTCTCTCTCTCTCTCTCTCTCTCTCTCTCTCTCTCTCTCTCTCTCTCTCGTTCTCATACTTAAACAAAGTCTAATCTAATTCACATTGACTTAAGTTAAGTGCCTGACGGGTTCAAAGGCTCACACTGGCTCTTTTGAAATGCTTGAGAAAACCTCCTCTGTTCTTTTGTTGGTTTTTTTTCGTCTTTATTTCTTCTTTTTTTGTTCCAAGATAAATGATTCCAACAGTTAGGATACCACTTAGGTTATGTTATACAGTAAGATGGACTTGTAGCTGAGAGGCCACCATGTTGAAGGAAACGTTGTTTTCTCATGTTAGGTTCGTAGCCTACTACACCACATCCCTTTCGACACACTGATGATGCTATTGTTTTGGTCATGGGTGAAGTCGGGACTAAAGAGTCTGTTTGGGTGTCGGGTGGGGAAAAAGCATGAGGTGGGAAAGAATCGGACCATTTGCAAGCTCTTTTTCACGTCTCATCTTCAACATAGCAGTGGTAAAAGTGCCTCCAAACAATTTGTTCTTTCGCCTCCACCGCAATTTAGCCATCGAAGCACTTTTCTTTTCCCTTTCTTTTTTCCCATCCCATCCCCTTTCAATTTCCCTGTCTATAGTCAGGGCCCCTGACAGCTTTGGCTGGGCCCGGGACAAAAATATCTGAAAGGGCCCCAAACCCAATACATGCAATGTAATAAGGATCCTATTCTGGGCCCCCTCTCTACCTGGGTCCATGACAAGTGACCCCTTTGTCCCACCCCCTGTCAGCTTCCCTGCTATAGTTCAGCACGAATGTTTCCCAAAATTCCTCAAAGTCAAGAGCCAGGCCCCTTGCAATGGGCTCTCACACAGCGCAAAAAGACACACACGCGACGTAAACAGACATCGTAGATCCATCACAGCTTTTTTACCCACCACACGCATAAATATTTAATGTGTTTGCAAGCCTGGCTGCTCGCTCCAGTCTGGCGGTTAAAGCTGTGTAGTAATTTGCATGTTCGAGAACATGGTCCAGACCACTTGTAAGGGGGGCTGACCTCTATTGTTGCTCTTTTCATTTTTCGAATGTTATTTTGACATGCCATGGAAAAGAGTGCTCGCCATGCGTAAACAAGCCACAGATTGATAAGCAGATTCATGTAATTGCATTATGTCCCCCTAGGCTCTTGTAAAGAAAACCCTTTACTTACTGTCCATAGGCCTTTCACTTTCATCGAGCCCTTGGTGGTCTGCCAGATGGCTAGAGCGGCGGACCACATTTCATTTCAATGTTTGGTTTGTTTTTCCATTTTATATTTTATTGTTTGATAAAAGGCATGGGGATTTTTTTTTTAAATCAAGTCTGGGGACAAAAAGTCACTTTGTTGCAAAATTCAACATCGCTCTTGATCTTGTAAACTCTTCCAGCGCACTTAGCCCCTATGAGAGCCACACTTAGTACTTATCAGGCCACACAAGTTTGTGTGTGTGTGTGTGTGTGTGTGTGTGTGTGTGTGTGCATGTGTATGTGTGTGTAGTGTGTGTGTGTAACCAGTGCAGCTACATTGTTTGACACACATGGACGGATGGTAGCGAAGCATAGTGTCAGACGATGATAGCCACGATACAACATATTTGTTCTGTGCACTTCCAAGTTTACCAAGGGAACAAACCAAACATAGCTTCAGATGCAGTTCCGATAACCACCCACTCCAAACTCTTTTTACATGCCATCTCTAGTGTGGAGAGCAAGTTATGTTGTTATGCTTCGGGTTTGTTTAAATTACCCAAATGCTGTTTTTTTCCTTTTTTGTTATTTTCCCCTTTTTTGTTTTCTTGTTTCTCTTCATGCCACGTTGGATGCAAATTTTACCTCCTCCAGGAGACCACACAGGTGTGGTGGTGGAAGGCCAAGAACGAGAAAGAAAGAAAAGAAGCGAAATATCTCCATTAAACAACCAATTAAACAACTCTGCAACTTACAGTGTGAAAGCCTAACAAG
>NC_085859.1:40802892-40817892 GCF_034702125.1 Engraulis encrasicolus | reverse complement strand
TGCAATTGTTATGGTGAATGAAAAACAGTCCCTCAAAAGTTGTTGTGGCTAGGCTGACAGCTGGGAAACTTTATCGTTTTCTCCACAGAGGAGGGGCCAGGAGGCGGGGCGAGGAGACAAGCGCAAGTGGAGGAGGCAAGGTCACATATTAAGATGCACTCAAGGTTTCAGAATCACCTGGTTGCCAACAGGGAACTTGACCTCTAAGATCAACTTTGAAGGTCAAAAGGTCAACCGAGATCAATAAAAAAATTCAGTTTTTTGGTGATGTGCTTTCATAAAATACAAGTTGTTTGCATGGTACTGTATATTGAATAATTAGTAGGCCTATAATTTAATGTTTGATTTGGCTTATCATGGTGGGGCTCTGACCTGTCATCCTTAGATATTCATCATAGCTCATTAGCATAAAATTAACTTGTGTTTTTAAAATTTTCATTCTGGTCATCTCAATTACTTTATTCTTCTTTGTGAAGCACATTAAGCTGCTGGTATGAAATGGACTATACCTCGACTCACCAGCGAATTTGCTTTTGCCCCATCAATTCAACATGCTTTCCATAGAAAAAAAATAATTACTTCAGTTATTCTGATGTGTTTCAAATGGTTATAGCAATGAAGGATACTTGATGATTTGCTATGTCATATATAGTTAGGAAAATAAAAACCTACAGTAAGAGTAGAGCAAGTATTGCACACTTCTCTTGATGTTCTCATGACTACTGTAGAATTTTTGGTTGCAATTTCCCAGGCTTGAGTTTTTGTGTAACCTGTACAAATCACCATGCTTATCTTTGGGTATTGATTGACTTTTTTCAGAAGACAAAAAGACAATTGATATGTTACCATCAAGTGATGCATATGGATTGCATCTTGCATAACAAATCAGCAGGCAAATGTATGGCTGCAGTCTGACAAAGTACATATTGACAAAGACACTGAGGAGACAGGTGGTTGGAAATTTGTAGACCAAACACTTGATGGCTGTGTGGCATAGTAAACCCTCCAGTTCCACATAGTAGCTTAGGACTGATAAGATATGGTTGTAGAACCAAGAGGGCAATACATGCCTGCAGTTGCCTGAGGAATGGACAGCCCTGTATACCTGCATGTGATTAAAATGTAGAATGTTTAAACGCCGTAGGGATAGAACATGATCTGGATGACACAACCTTTTTGTAATAACAGCAACAATAGGTCCTTTAAATACATAAATATCCAGTATGTACTGACATCACATTTGAATTTTAATTATTGTTTTGATTATTATTGAAGTAAAGAAACAATATGATGAATTACATTCTTGTTATTGACAATTTGCAATAATCACTTTCACTCATACCCTAATAATAAAGACTATATAACTTCTAACTATACAGTCCCCTAAAGTATTAGAACAGAAAGGCAATTTTCCTTGTTTTTGTTGTTCACTGAAGACTTGGGTTTAAAGGGGCTCTAAGTAGGATTAAAAGGTTAATTAATCACTGTCCAGAGTCATCTGATACTTACAGTAGGTTAAGTGTGACTCTCGTGAACACTTCTACCGTCCACTGACAGAAAATCCCAAATGCAACTTTTGACAGCGCTGTCCACTTTGGGAGAAACCTCATCAAAACAGTGTTTTATTTTCTTTACGATTATTTGTTCCAATACTTTCACTCACCTAAAATGATTTAAATAATACGAAATATCTCTAACTAATATCTCAAACTAATTATTCAATACATCATGCAAACAACTTGTATTTTATGAAAGCACATCACAAAATACCCAAAATATATATATATATTTTTACCCCGGTTGACCTTTTGACCTTCAAATCTGACCTTAAATATCAGGTTCCATGCTGGCAACCATGGACCATGAAACCTTAGTCCATGCTGATAACTTCTAGCATGATTGTCAACTTTTGAAAAAGAATTCCATGAATATGACCCCCCCCCCCCCAAAAAAAAAAGGCAAACCAGAAAATGCATTGTTTTTGACATTCATATTTGACCTTAAAGGTCAAGTTCCATGTTGGCAACCAGGTGATTCTGAAACCTTAGTCTATGCCGATACCATCTAGCATGGTTGCTTACATTTGAAAAAGAATTCCATGAATATACAGTTCCCAACAAAGACTAGCAAGAAAATACCCTGTTTTTGACCTTTTGACCTTTAAATTTGACCCTAAAGATCAAGTTCCGTGTTGGCAACAAGTTGATTCTGAAACCTTAGTCCATGCTGATGACTTCTGGCATGGTTGCCCACTTTTAACATCTTTTTAACAATTTCTAACTAAATAACACTGTTATTTTACCGTGGTTGACCTTTTGACCTTCATATTTGACCTTAAAGGTCAAGTTCCGTGTTGGCAACCGGGTGATTCTGAAACCTCAGCCCATGCTGATAACTTCTAGCATGGTTGCCAACTTTTAACAGAAAATGCCATCAAACATATATTTTTGAGGCTTGGCAGGCTGACTAATCTGTGAATGATGATGGTGGAACTGATACTGCTTAAACAGAGGGAGCAGGGACACTGAAGCCACTTAAAACCACCATAATCACACAAGCCCTGCCCTGAGGGCCTGACCTGCCTGACTCTCTCCCCCCCTTTTTTCAGCTCAGTGGCCACTGCTCCTCTTCTATTGTCAGAGGCGTAACATGAGGCCTGGGACTTCACCCTTGGTGCTGCTGTTTCTCTACTTCTCTTTAGGCCAGGCCTTGATTCTCCCTCCCTCTCTCTCTCTCGCTCTCTCTCTCTCTCTCTCTCTCTTCCCTCGCGAGACAGTCGGAAGCGTGACGGAGGTCATCTTGCACCTATTCACCCCCCTCGGGGATTGAACGTGCGACCTCGTCAACTACAACGGTCCGGCAATGGGAGACACAGTACGATACCGCTGGGCCAAGAGACTAGTCTCTCGGCCCAACAGCACGAGACTGTATGAGGCTATCGGAGGGAGGTTTACCAACGCTCCACGCCAACTCTGTGCTAGTTAGCCTCCATTACACTAGTCAAGTCCTAAGACCGAGTCCAAAGAGGTTCCAGTCAGACAGAGACTGTGTGTGTGTGTGTGTGTGTGTGTGTGTGTGTGTGTGTGTGTGTGTGTGTGTGTGTGTGTGTGTGTGTGTGTGTGTGTGTGTGTGTGTGTGTCCGGCTGGACTGGACTGGAGTAGGTTCTTTCTCTATAAGTGTTGGGCTTCATTTGACACAGATCCGAACAGATGGACTTCTGACCCCCCGCACCCTATGCTAGCCTAGAACTACATAATCAAAATTCACACTTCACTCACTGCAAATAGCCCAACCCCCTGATTTTGATATTTAAATATAAACAGGTCACACCCTGCAACATTTTACAGTTGAACAGTCACACAAATCAGACATCTGACATCTAGCCTGTGTTCCATTGCACTGCTGTCTTGAGGGCTGTACACTTGCACGGGTGAGGCATAAATGCAATTTCGCTGTGTGCAGTGAACACTGTGTGCTGTGGAGTGCTGTGTTACAATGACAATGGGAGTTGGAGTTTCCTGTGGGCGTTCAGTCTCGGAATTCAAACTGTAAGAACTACAAAAACGCGACGTCGCAGACTTATGACGCAAACGTTATTTAACACAGGCGTGGAAAAGCAAGATGGCAGCCCCAGTGAGGTGTGTTGTCCTGAGGCTTCTCCGTGATTGTACGCGGAAAGTAAATGTGTTTTCTACACCACAAGCGCCCAAAACGATTTATCCTTCCAGTGGCATGGTTTGCAGATGTTACAGTGATGATTCGCACGGCAAAAACACTCATTTTGGTTTCGAAACGGTACCAGAGGAAGAGAAAGCCGAGAGGGGTAAGTTGCTCAGTGATGTCCTGTCCTGATAACCTTCTCAACGTAGATAGGCAGTCAGAAATGCATGACAAAACTTAACTATGAAGAGTGCTTGATGCACAAAAACTATCCAATTATAAACAAGAATCACAACGATATCATTGATGGTATGCTATTCACAGGAATGTTCAGGTGAAACCTAGTCATTCAGTGAGCTGTCAAAGAGCTGTCATAGAGAGGCACGCGCACAGTTTACAAAACTATGTTACATACCGGTAATAATTATACTCTCAATGGTCGTTACTAACAACAACATATCACGATTGTCACTTTTGTCTAGACTGAGACGATACAATCTTGCTTCCCCAGCGTTTGCAGCACAGACATGATTGTTTTGTTATTTGTTTATCCCCATACATGTCAAGTGTACAAGGTTTTCGAGAGTGTGGCTCAGAAGTATGACGTGATGAATGATGCTATGAGCCTGGGTGTCCATCGACTATGGAAAGACATGCTACTCCACATAATGAACCCTCTTCCAGGGACACGCCTGCTCGATACGGCTGGTGGCACAGGTATACTATTTTCCCCTTATCATCTACCCTGATCTTACATAAAGGTTTTTGGCTGAAGAAAAATCATGGCTCTCTTGAGTGGGAACTGTGTAAATGTCCACAGTGCCTAGACCTACACTCACCAGGCACTACATAAGGAACACCTGTCACAACTGCTCATTGAGGAAATTTTCTGATCAGCCAATCACATGGTGGCAACTCAATGCATTTTTGCATGTAGACATGGTTGAGATCCGATGCAGTTCAAACCGAGCATCATAATAGGAAAGAGAGCTTATTTAAATGACTTTGAACATGGCATGGCTGTCAAGCTGAAAGGGCTTGATTTGAGTATTTCAGAAAATACTGATCTACTGGGATAGTCACACACAACCATCTCTAGGGTTTGCAAAGAATGATACAATAAAAGAAAAAAAAATGCAGTGAGCAACGATTCTGTGGGCAAAAATGCCTTGTTGATGGTAGAGGTCAGAGGAAAATGACCAGACTGATTTGAGCTGATACAAAGGCAACATTAAGTCCAATAACCACATATTACAACCAAGGTATGCATAAGAGAATCCCCTGATTACGCAGGACATCAAATCTTGAGGCAAATGGGCTATAAGCAGCAGAAAAACACATTTGGTGCCACCCCTGTCAGCTAAGAACAGGAAAATGAGGCAACAATTTGGACAGGCTCACCATAAACGACACTAGAAGATCGGAAAAATTTTACCTGGTCAGATGAGTCTTGATATCAACTGCAACACTCGGGTGGAATGGTCAGAATTTGGCGTCAACAACATGAAAACATGGGTCAACCCTGCCTTACATCAATGTTTCAGGCTGGAGATATAATGGCATTAAGATATTTTCTTAGCACAATTTGGACCAATTAGTACCAATTTATCTGTGTTGGAATGCCACAGCCTACCCAAGTATTGTTGAACACTGTCAGGATGGATCAGAATTAAATAAAATTCCAATGAATTGTGTGAAATGGCTTTAATTAATTGTCCCCCTTGCTACCCTGTCAAGGCAAAAAAGAACCAGTATTTTTCCTGCATACACTTAATTGTTTTTGTAGGCCTATTATACATTTTTTTTTTAAAGGGTGAGCAGAAAAATCTTATTTTGATGGGCCAGACCATTTGTAATTACGAAGTAATTTACTAAACGGTCTGGCTCGTCAGGCTAAAAAAAGTCCTGTTTGACACAGACTGTGCAGGCTTTAATCTACAGTACCGCTTGTCTTGTCTTAGGTGACATCTCCATGCGGTTCCTGGACTACACTCGTACTCAGGCTGAGAAGCAGCAGAGGCGCACCATTCGCTCCCAACAGACCCTCTCGTGGCAGGACATAGCCAACGGCAGCCAGACCCCCAATGGGGAGCAGGAACTCCAGGAGTCCACGGCCGTCGTCTGCGACATCAACAAGGAGATGCTGAAGGTCGGCAAGGACAAGGCGGAGAAGATGAGCTACGGCTCAGGTAAGAGAGATAGGATGAATAACATTACTAGCCTGATTATCATTAAATTACAAATGTCTTTTAGACTTGGTCTGACCAAGAGCATAACAATGAATGTTTCCCAAGCGGCATGGTTGACCTGCCTCCCTAGGTTTGCTACTGTTTTTTGATACTTCCCTACCCAGCATTCACCTTTCTCTCTTCTGTTGATGACCATGGAGTCAGTATCTGTCACGTGAATCGTGCTGATCCTTTGCTTCTATTGCAGGGTTGTCATGGGTGGTGGGTGATGCAGAGGAGCTTCCGTTCGCTGATAACCAGTTTGATGTGTACACGATAGCTTTTGGTATTCGCAACGTCACTCACATTGAACAGGTAAGCATCATGGACTTTACTGATCATCTTCTGCACTTCCATCATCGTCCAAGTTCTTACTAATAAAATAATTAGTGTTCCATGTGCCGTCTTCCGTTTCACGTTGTGCTAATATTTTAATGGCTTAATTATGTCACCCTTACAGAAACACTTAATCAGTGTCCTGTCCGCTCTGATCGTGATTAATGCTGTGTGTTTTTTTCTCCCCGTGTATTGTCTACTGTAGGCCCTGGATGAGGCCCTGCGTGTTCTAAAGCCTGGAGGCAGATTCATGTGTTTGGAGTTCAGCAAAATGTCTAATCCTTTATTGTCCAGGTGGGAAGAACATTTTACACATACATTGTTTTCCCTCCGCCAATTAATGCAATTTAAGTATACTAGATTCCTAGTATAGGGCTGTGCAATATATCGAAAACGTATGGAAATCGCGATATCAAGAGTGACGATATGCGTATAGCGAAAATGACTTAATTATCGCTAACAAGAATAACATTACTGGGCAGTCCAATCTCTAGCTGAATATCAACAAATGCGCAAGAAGCCCGCCATGACCAAAACCACGCCCCCCACACAGACCAACAAATTAGTGACACGAAAAACAGTCGGCTATATTTCTAAATATTGTTTAAATATAGTTATCGAGGTATTGCATGCTGTTATTTAGTATCAATTTTTTTCCTTTATCGTCCAGCCCTAATTCCTAGTGTAGATGCAATTTTATATGAATTAACAAGGTGTTTGTAATTTTAAACGTACTCCTAATCAAATGAAATTGTAAAAAAAAAATCACATCCGAACCTTCTACTCTGAAATGAGCATGTGCTAATGTAGAGCTTCTCTACCTTGTCCTCTGCAGTCTCTATGACGCCTACAGCTTTCAACTCATTCCTGTTCTGGGAGAGGTCATAGCTGGAGACTGGAAGTCATATCAGTACCTGGTGGAGAGTATCCGCCGCTTCCCAGATCAAGTAAGTATGCATTGTATAATGTGTGTGTGTGTGTGTATATGTATAGTATGTAAACGTGTAACCGGCGTGACGTGTGCCTCTGCGTTACGTTCCTTTTTGGGGGAAAACATTGGGGGATAAGCCAATGCAAAGTACAGTGTAATTGGTGGTGTTGGGAAAGAAGAAACAAAATACAAGGACCTGTAGACTACACACACATTCATATGCTATACACATTGTATACACACACACGCACACGCGCACACAATAATATACCAGACAGACCCAGATACAATTTAGTTGTAATGTGCCCCCTCTTGTGGTGTGAATGTGGTGGGAGATTGTTTCCAGTCCTGTCATTTGAAAGTGTTTCATTCCTGTCATTTGTACTAGGATGAGGCAGTTGAAGAGGCTGGCTAAAGGTTTTGTTTAAATTGGGAGAGAGAATCTAGCAGCTACTCTTCACCAGAAAAAACTTAGCAGAGCCATTGGCATTGGGAATCACAGAAAAAAAAACCTTGTGCCAAATGAAATTCTAAGTAGTATATCTTAAGAGACTAAGATTATGTGTATAATGTTATGTACATTGAAGTGTACAATGTAATAATTATACAATAATTCTTAATCTTCATTGAACGATTCAGAGCAACAACCTGCAAAGACAGTTGGATAGTAATATGACGACAGCTTTAAATTAATTTTGATGGCTCAAGGGCTTAAATGTGCCCATATATGCATATGAAACAATGCACCAACTTACAAGGTTTGGTAAAAGCAGTAACACCTCTTAGGAGAGTGCTTTGTGTCTGTGGAAAAGGGCGTGTATAGAAGACTTGGAGCTTAACATGAGTAACTGCTGGAAGAATTTCAGTGACTTTTGAAATAGTTTTGGGCCTCGAAAATAAGAAGGTTGTGTCTGTGTGCTTCTCTTGTGGTTTTCCCGTTAGGAAACATTTAAAGGCATGATCGAGGACGCAGGGTTTTTCCGCGTGCAGTACTTCAACTTGACGGGTGGGGTGGTGGCTATCCATTCTGGCTTTAAACTATGAAGCCGCGGCGGCCTCCACTGTCCAGAGGGCGAAAACTGAAAAAGAAGGCAAAGAAAGATGCCCAACAGACACTTAAACCCTGCGCTCAACCACAGTGATGAAGAAGAGCTCTCAGAACGAACACACAAGACCTCACTTGAATGTTGTGTGAATGTTTTCAATACTGTTAAACTGGTGTCGCATATATAAGTATATATATAAGTGATAAACATTCAGCTACATCTTGTCTGGTTTGTTGAAATATGGTGTTATTTTTTTTTGCTCTGCATCTGTAGGGATTGGGATGGCACTGTTATGTTGTTGCGAAACAAACACTTTGAAAACATAGTGGACAAGCAGAGACTGTTGTTATGAGTGTTGTGAAAGAGGCATACTTTTTTTTCCAGCAGAAAGGAACCACTGGCTGGAGTGAGTCAGGAGGGAACCATACAGGGGTGCATTTCTCGAAAGTGTAGTTGTTAGCAGTTAGCAACTTGGGTAGTTGCCAATGGGAAATTGCATTGCAACCAACAAAGTATCTAACGTAGTTAGCAACGACGCTTTTGAGAACTGCACCCCTGGCCACCACATGAAGTTTGTCAACACACTGCACCGATTCATTTTCAAATGGGTGGTGCATAAACTTAAAAGTCAAGTTAAGATCAAAATTAAGAATTTATTTACTGTGTTGTGGATGACTTACTGTAAAATGTTCTGCGTGTTTTGTGCTGGTACATTTTTTAACACACTGGTGGTATGCAGCAAGAAAGACACAACAATGTTTTACTTGAATAAAACCATATATTTTTCAGATCTTTGTACACTTTGTTACAAAACTGTATGGTACTAAATTTTTAAAATCAGTTTTTGGTCAGAGAATATTTAATTGTTTTGTGTGCAATTACCATGTATTTACAAAGTCTCACGTTAGTGATCTCAAAAACCAAAGCAATAATAATAAAAAAAATCCAAACCTTTTTCATACACTCTGAACATAAGACATGGCTTAAAGATAAATATATTAGTAAATAAATATTCAGAGAACATATTTCCATTTATGAAATGCGCTGCTATACAGATACTGAAATATACACAGATGATTTCTAGCCTTTCTTTCTTTTTTAAAAACATTTGTAAAATGGTAATGATGGAGAAAATAATTATATTTAAAAAAATTAAAAAATATTATTTTTTTGTACACATTTGTCTTTTATACAATCTTCTTAAGTGCTACAAACATACAAATACAAAAATTAAATAGTGACTTAGGTACCCCAAAATGTTACATGTGCAGTACATATCTCTATGCAAAGGCAAGATTAGACTCATCGCCATGAAATCACTGCACCGGGTTACAGTTTCAGCATCTGGTTCTGGCAAAACTTGGCTGATGCCACGCCAGGGCCGGGCCCGAGCCAGTACTATGCCAGACCTATTGTGTCCACCAGGTGCGCACCATAAATGCAACGTCCTCTTCCAAAATGGCCACCACTTTAATGAGCTTGGTGTGGGTACATTTCATAGAAACAATAAAACATCCTCTGTGTCCACAGACAAAGGCATGAAGAGACTGTTGTGAGGATGACATGAGCTTGGTGAGTGTTAAAACGTGTGTGAGTGAGAGAAAAAGGCAAGATAAAGTAGATTGACAAAGATTTAAAACAAATGACAGTATGTTGATGTAAAAAAAAACACCCGAAAAGCTTAAAATTCTGTTTCTGCTTTGAATTAGTTTGCTTCAGAAACCCCTGGCACATGCTAATGGGTTCCAAATGATGTTCTGCTTTGGCTGAAAAGAGGAAAGACTCAAAAGAGGGCTGGACTAACATTGTAACAAGTTCGCACACGCACGCACACAAACACACACACACACACACACACACGTACGCAGACACACACAGGCACAGGCGAACACGCACACGCACACACCTATTAGAGAATCTGAAGTTGGTATGGATTGGAGATCACCCTCAAAACTACAGAGCACCATATTTCTAATTCCTTAAATTCTTTCTTTCCCTCTTATCACACTTACTCACACACAGGCACACATGCACGCACACAGATCTCCCTCACCCGTTCTCTCATGCACACAGATCTCCCTCACTCACACGCGCACACACACAGTCTGGTGCTACACTCTACAGACAGCTTACTGGCCCCTCTTCAAATCAGTGGTAAATTTGCAAAAGAAATGTAACCTTTGACTTGGCTTGTGTGATACTACTTGAAAGGAGACCCAAACCCTGAGAAAAAAAAAGTTGGAAAGGAAGTTTGAAGAGGTCAGCAGCAGACAAAAAAACAATTCATCGATTCAACCTCTAAGCCTCGTTAACAACCATAGTGACGCTAGCTTCATACAACTGAAGAAGAGAAAAAAAACAAAAAAGTTAAGACCCCTCTAACTGAACTCTAAACTTCAGCATGATGTGTTTTGGGATGAAATCTCCCAGAATGCACTGGTCATCACAGGCCAAATGTGGGTTAACAACACGTTTTAAAAAATCTTAAAAATGGAAGAAAAATGACCTTGACTAACTGGTAAAAAAAAAACTGGTTAAAAAATGGGAAATTATATTTAAAAAAAAGTTTTCAAATAAAAAAAAGATCTGATACAATCTTGATGATCATGTATAAAAGGTGGTGTTTAGGGAACATGTTTTAAGGCAGATCAACTTCAGTTGTGTGAATCAATGACTGAATTCATGAAATTATTAAAAAAAAAAGAGTGAATGGATGAGAGTGAGTGAATGCATGAAGTTAGAATGAACGGAAGTCAATGCCATAATGCAGTCCTGAACTTGCACCATTTGTACGTACAGGCAGCTTTTCAAAATGGCTGCTGAGCTTGGTGAGGTGTGTGTGCTTTTTAAAAACTGGCTCAGTCCGTTTCTGTTTAATACACCAGGGATTTGACAGCTGCTACGCTTTAGTTTTTTTGCAGAAGGCCACAGGAATCAAATGGATAACAGACACATCATGTCAGAGATCAAAAGGGTGATGCAAGATGATGAAAGAGAGACAAGAGAGATAAGAAAGACAAGAAGAAAGAGAAAGAGACAGAATGAAAGAAAGAAAGAAAGAAAGAAAGAGAGCCTCAGTAGACACTCACACAGTTTGTGAAGCTGACATTCAGTGAAAGTTTTAACAAGGCAACTGCAGACAAGGTGAAGAGAGGTGTCTATCTACGCGAGGCCACTGTGGTTGGGGGGGTGGGGGAGCTCATTTGAGAGGGTCATACTCCACAGGCCTTGTCCGTGGCTGTGCAGGTGGGGGCACTGGTGCCGGGTTGCGTGGACGAGGGAGCCCTCGAAGGGGACGAGAAGAGGGCCAGTGTCTCTGCTGTATCGGCCCCCGGCTGAACGTACGCCTGTCTGTCCCGATACAAAGGTCCCGCTTGGGCAAACAGAGGCTTGGCAGCTGACTCCCCAACGCCGCCGCGCTCGCTAGTCCGCCGGTCCTCGGCCCCCCAGGCCGACGACCGGCATGAGCGCAGCAGGGACGCCCGGGGCTCCGCGTCCAGCTCAGGCCCCGACTCGCCGCCACCACCAGCGACGTCGCCACCGGGAGCGTCCCCGGGAATGATGGGAATCCGGCGCGTCGCGGATTCGTAACTGCCGCCACCACCACCGCCGTGCACGTCAGCGTCCACCTGCGAGTACTGAATGCTCACGGCGTAGTCCTCCGAGTAGCAGCCCAAGCTTGCCCGCCCGCCTTGCCCACTCATAGCGCCGCCGGCACCGGGGCTGCCCCCTGAGCTGCCTCGCCCACCACCAGAGCCCCCCCGCTGCTGCATGGCCAGCTCCTGGTAGAAGCAGCACGGCAAGCCATCGTACCCTCTACAATCCCCCATACCACCACCACCACCACCTACTGCAGCTAGGGCATCCATACCAACAGACGCCCCACCTGCTCCACCTCCACCCACTGTCCCACATAAGTTCACCGCGGCCAGGCTGGGAGCATCGCGGGATGGTGGATGGTGCCTCCCCGACTCCTGACTCCCTGCTGGATGGGGATGGGGATGGAGATGGAGCGGCAAGGTCTCCAGGCAGCAGCTGCAGCTGCCCCCGGCGACTCCATTCTCCTCCTCCTCCTCCTCCTCCTCCAACTCTTGTCCCACGTCCTCATCCACCACCTCCACTGAGGGTCTATGGTGGTGGTGGTGGTGGTGGTGGGCCGTGCTGCTGGCCCCGTACAAGGACTCCCTCTGCTGGTGATGCTGGTGGAGGGAGTTGAAGCTGATGCTGGTGCTGGTGTTGGTGTTGGTGCTGGTGTTGCCATCCCTGGAGGACTCTGGCATCAGGGGCCGGCTGTTGGTGCAGAAAGAGGAGTCCTCACATGAGGAGAGGTGCTGCTGCTGCTGCTGATGGTGCTGGTGTTGATGGTGGTGGAGGTGGTTGTGGAGGTCCCCAGGGGAGTTGTAGCAGGGTGCAGGTGGGGGTGGAGGTGCCGGCGATGGTGCCAAAGAGGAGGTCAGCTGCATGCAGTCCAGCGCCCCTGGCAACGAGGGCAAACACTCCTCCGTAGCAACACCACCACCCGTGGTGGAGGAAGGCCGCGTGGTGCCGGCACTGTTGTTACCTGGCGACCCACCACCACCACCACCACCACCACCCACAGGGGGCATGGCCACCGCCACCTCCCCGCCGGCGGAGCCCCGGCATGGGCTGCGGCTGCGGTAGACGTAGGGGTCGTAGTCGGAGCTGAGCGAGCTGCGGAAGGTGGAGCAGCTGCCGTACACGCCCTGGTTGCTGACCTCGGTGCAGTCCAGCATGGAGTCGCTGGACGAGCAGTGGCACTGCGCCGAGCTGGAGCTGGAGCTGGAGCTGCTGCTGCTGTCGCTGCCCGGACAGTCGGCCAGGTAGCCGCTGCAGACCGAGCGGTGCCCGTGGTGGTAGCAGCTCAGCCCCCCGGAGCTACTGCTGCCGGCGCCCGCCCCGCCGCCGGGCCCTAAACTTAAGTCGGCCATGCGCGAGCTGGAGGCCGGCGCCATGTGCACCACTGTCGGGTAAAGGAGTCCCTGCTGGAAGGCCCGGCTCTGGCCCTTGTGCGGGCCCAGACCAGCAACAGCGCCAGCAGCAGCGGCAGCAGCAGCACCGTTGCCGACCCCGACACCCATCCCGAGCCCGGCCCCTGTTCCACCGGGCTGGCCGTGAGCGTCCGTGGTCTGGGGGAAGGTGAGGCCCTGGAAGTAGTAGTGCTGGTACATGGTCTCGTACTGCGAGAAGCAGGGCGCCCGCGAGAAATTACCGCCCCGCCCGTTGGAGAACTTGGAGCGCTTGAAGGCGCCGTGGTGCGGCTGCGGGTAGCCGCCGGTGGCGGCGGCGGCTGCAGCTGCTGCGGCCGCGGACGAAGAGGCCATGGCTGCCGCCCGGTGCTCCAGGGCACAGTGGTGGGGCCCCAGGGCGTGCTCCAGGTGCAGGGCCGGGTAGCCGCGCAGGAAGGCCGAGGACTGGGCCGGGTAGAGGCCTCCGGCGCCACCTTGGTCCGGGTGCTGGTCCACCGTCAGCACCGTGATGGGGTTGCCGTGAGGGTCCATGCTGGTGCGGGTCGGGTAGGCGGTCACCTGCCCCGTGCGGTGCACTCGGCCCGGGTAGTGGACGGGGAGGACCACCCTCTGCTGCCGGCTGTGCATTGGGTTGCCCGGGTCCATGCAGACGGGCCCTCCGTTTCCCTTCTTTTGTTCTGTGGGAAAAGCAACAGAATGATAGAATGAATGATTGATTGATTGATTGATTCAAATACATTTTAATTCAAATAAAATGTATTGCCATTTCAGCAGCTATGGCTATATCCTGGCCAATACAACTAGAAATAAATATCACATCACATTTACAAAACTAACAACCATGTAAATAAAGAGATTAAATACGTTTTTTTTTTAACATCAATACATTCTAAATAGTTCAAAACCTTTAAAGGTCGGAACAAATATATGTAGCTGGGGAAAAATGGGCAAATCACAAGGTAGTTGCATTGGACACCTTATTTACAATTTTATTTCCGACAAAACGGAAGGTGTGGTGGTGTGTCTGGGATTGGTTGTGCTGCGTGTTGCCCCTCACCTATGATGTTGTGTCTGCAGTGGGGACACGTGTGGTGCTGAAGGAGCCATGGATCCACACACTTCTTATGGAACCGATGGGCACATGGGATCACTCGCAACTCCTGTGTGAAGAGAGAGAGAGAGAGAGAGAGAGAGAGAGAGAGACATTTAGTGGACGTTATACTGCAAAAGATACTGGGGATTTAGGGACTGAGGGTTTAAATTGACAGAAGAATCAATGTTACCGTTAAAAAACACAACTCAATAACAGTTCGACCCCCTCCTCTTTTTGTAAGTAACGGCCATAATAACCCCAGTATACCCTTGCAAGTACTGTAGTATCCATGGCAACCATGGCCTCCTCTGTGCCAGTCACCAAGTTGTCAACAGAGGAATAGAACGGAACCTCCTGCCAGGGTTCGTCATGACAACCAGAAAATCATCCAGCAGAGACATGTTAACCCTTGACAAGCATTGAATTCCCTGTCCCCTGTTGACAAGTGGCAGAGACAATGACAAGACTCTTCTGCCGGTGACAACCGTGACCAGCACCACAGACAGAGCCCCACAGTACAGTTTGGACTACAGTGTGTGTGTGCGTGTCTGTGTGCGTGTCTGTGTGTGTGTCTGTGTGTGTGTGTCTGTGTGTGTGTGTCTGTGTGTGTGTGTCTGTGTGTGTGTGTCTGTGTGTGTGTGTCTGTGTGTGTGTGTCTGTGTGTGTGTGTGTGTCTGTGTGTGTGTGTGTGTCTGTGTGTGTGTGTGTGTGTCTGTG
>NC_085859.1:40770392-40800392 GCF_034702125.1 Engraulis encrasicolus | reverse complement strand
ACGCACTACACTACACCACTGCACTGCCTAACGCACTACACTACACCACTGCACTGCCTAACGCACTACACTACACCACTGCACTGCCTAACACACTACACTACACCACACCACTGCCTAACGCACTACACTAAACCACTGCACTGCCGAACGCACTACACTACTGCCTAACGCACTACACTACACCACTGCACTGCCTAACGCACTACACTACACCACTGCACTGTCTAACGCACTACACCACTGCACTGCCTAACGCACTACACTACACCACTGCACTGCCTAACGCACTACACTACACCACTGCACTGCTTAACGCACTACACCACTGCACTGCCTAACGCACTACACCACTGCACTGCCTCATCACCCCTGACAAGGCTAACTGGAACTGCACCGGCCTCCAATAAGGAGCAAGCTCCCAACATGCATCAGTCAAAAACTGCCCGAAAAGATCACACGACCTGAGCGAAGAAAAGGCTTTTGGGCTCTTGAGTTGGGAGTACAATGGCGGTTCTAGAATAAATTTGCCAGGGTCGGCCGAGGTTGGCCCAATGTGTTTTTAGGGGGCACATTTAGTGAAAAAAAAACGGTAAAATATTCTATTTTATGTATTGTATTTTATATTTAGATATTTCAGTAAAAATAATCTTGACCATTGGCTGTTTAGAACAGGGGCCGCAACAAGGGCCAGGAGCAATTCTACAGGGGCCGTGGCCCAACCTGGCCCCCCTTCTAGAATCGCCTATGTGTGTGTAAATTGTTGCAGGGATGTCATATGCCCCTTCTGTGGAAATTGGATGGTTCTTCGAAATTAGCCATCTCTAGCCCAAACCCAAACTGACCAAGAAGTGGAGTTTGTAGCTAAGCTTGACAGGTGAGACAGGCCACTCAATTAGTGAGGAGAGCAGTACTAAAACGTCCACGTGTGTGTGTGTGTGTGTGTGCGTGTGGTGAGTGATGGTCTTACCTCCCCGTCTATGTACTTCTCCAGGCAGATGGCACAGTCCGACGTGGAGCTGCTGCTGACGGAGTCCGACGCTCCGCAGCTGCTCTCCCGCTGACCCTTGACCTTGGCCTTGAACTTGCGCGTCTCCATCTTCTCCAGCGCCTGGATGGCCATGCGGTTCATGGAGCTCTGGAGGACAACACAGCATCGCCATCACATCAGTCACATGAGAGATAACTTCAGTGTATACATGTCTGCGCGTGCGTGCGCTCGTGCGCGCGTGCGTGTACAACACACATACTGTACAGGGCTACTCAGTTTCTATTTGTTTGTTTTATTTCCGTGTAGAAACCCATGCACTCATCATCTTGTTTTCAGCACCTCATCTTCTGAGGTTAGATGTACAGTGTCATGATGGGGGGGAGATCAAATTTGTGACTAGTAGAATAGCTGGATGGCTAGTGATTCGGGAAAAGCACTAGCCACATTGGCCAGCAAGCGAAAAAGTTAATGTCAAGCCCTGATACTGTACACTGTGGCCATTTCCCATTGTCTAGTGTGCACCCTTTGAAGCGTGTCAGTCTTTGCAATCACGTCCAGTGGTTGGATACTCTTTGGTGAACTCTGCGGAGTATCCAATCACTGGGCGTGACTAATTAGGCTGACACACTTCCAAGGCCCATACACTTGACATCGGGAAATAGTGATTGCCAGACTTTTGGCTAAAGAACACATGCAAAATGTCAGGAGAGGGTCAAGTCATCAAAAGAGGGTTCATGAAATGTAATGTCATGTAATGTAATGTGCTGCTGACCTGGCTGTAATGTAATATAATGTGATGTCATATAATGTGCTGCTGACCTGGCTACGTCGCTGTTTGAGCTTGATCTTGATGAGCAGGATGAGGCAGACCAGGGACACCACCACGAAGAAGGCCAGGAAGATGCCCATGTCGAAATACTCAGCAGGCTGCTATTGCAAAAACAACACGCAAACACAACCAGACAGCAATGCTTTAATATGCGCTCTTGCACATGGATGCAAACACACACACAGACACACACACACACACACACACACACACACAGACACACACAGACACACACAGACACACACACACACACACACACACACACACACACACACACACACACACACACACACCAACTTGACGCACATCCCAACTTCACACACAGACCCCAACTTGACAAAGTGAAGCCATCCACATCAATATGAAAGCAAACCATCGCAACAAGGGGAGTGTGTGTTGGTGTGTGTGTGTGTGTGTGTCTGTGTGTTGGTGCGACTGTGTGTGTGTGTGTTTGTGTGGCCACTGGCTGCCTTATTTACCCTGGGCGGCCTGTGCTGGATCCTGGCGCGGGCCACCTTCTGCTTGTTGACGATGTTCATGAGCTTGATGGCGTCGGCGCCCTTCACGTACACTACCGGACGCTTCAGGGGATCCTCCGCCAGCTGGTTCAACTGCAAGGGAGAGAAGAGAGGGAGGGCAGTTGCAATGTTATCCCGCTCTATTGTCTTATTTCAGAAAAAAAGGGCAACCGTGGTTTAACGCAGTGGTTCTTAACCTGGGGTGCGGGCACCCCCTGGGGGTGCGCCAGAGATTTCAGGGGGTGCGCAAAATTTTGTTTGTGTCAACGTTGTGACCAAAATTCTGCTTCCAACCATTGTGATTAAGTCAAAGACCAAACTAAATCACGTTTTGAACCTAATGTAAAGTCATTAAAGTATTCATTAATGTCATAAGCAAGAATCATTGTAATTATTCACTTACATATTTTTTGTGCGTATACACGTGTAGACGTTTGGGTTGGGGGTGCGCGGCTTGTCTAGGGCACAGGTTAGGGGGTGCTTCAAGAAAAAAGGTTAAGAACCACTGGTTTAACGGGTAAGTAGATGGACTTTAGATCAGAGGGTTGCGGGTTCAAATCCCAACACTGTTTTCAGTGCTGGGCACAAAAGCATGTGTGTTTCCAATGACACGAGAAGAGAGCGCCATGATGAAAAAAAAAAGATAAAAAAAAAAAAAAAGTGGCTATAGACTGCAGACATGGAAACTGTGGTAAGGTCTCTTGGAGTAGGGATGAGGAAAAGAGGGGAGATTTTTTTTAAAGAGTAAACGAATTGCATGTTCTGAATTTGGACGCCGAATTTAGCCAGCCAGCCTCCCTTCCCCTTCCCTTCCCTCCTCTCTCATCCGCTCTGGTTCTGCGCAGTCTAGCGCTGGTTGCTCTCTGTAATTACAACAAAACCCAAAAGGAAAATACCAGGATATTCAAACCCCTCGCTTCTCCTCCTGTCGTCATGTTTGCTAGTGAAATATGAACATCTCCTCAGAGAGAGAGAGAGAGAGAGAGAGAGAGAGAGAGAGAGAGAGAGAGAGAGATGGAGAGAGAGATGAAGAGAGAGAGAGAGAGAGAGAGAGAGAGAGAGAGAGATGGAGAGAGAGAGACCAAAGTCTGATTTCAATCCCTCAGCTGGCAGAGCTATCGGTCGGTTGGTCGGTCGGTCTCATTCATGAAAATGGAGGAATGGAGGCTTCACAGACTCATCTGCAGCAGCACATACTGTAGGAGGATAAACAGCTGGACATTGACTGGGTACAATATTGCAGCAGCCCTGGGGGTGCATTTCTCAAAAGAGACGTTGTTAGCCTGTTATCAACTTGGGTAGTTGCCAATGGAAAAATGCATTGAAAACTGCAAAGTAGCTAATGTAGTAAGCAACTTTGGTTTCGAGAAATGCACCCCTGTTAAGTCACTGGCACTGAACTTGAGTGATTCAGACATGTAGATGGCATACACACAACAAGATATATGGACACACATATACAGTGAGAGAGTGAGAGAGAGAGAGAGAGAGAGAGAGAGAGAGAGAGAGAGAGAGAGAGAGAGAGAGAGAGAGAGAGAGAGAGAGAGAGAGAGAGAGAGAGAGAGAGACAGAGGCAGAGAGAGAGAGGCAGAGGCAGAGACAGAGACAGAGAGACAGAGAGAAAGAGAGAAAGAAAGAAGAGGATGAGGGAAACAGGCAGATGAAAAGACAGACAAAACGAGAGAGAGAAAAAGTTTTGTGGCTCTGTGCGCACGACAGAAACCAGCATAGAGAAAGAATGATGAGGAGTGACGACAGCGGAGGGAGGGGAAAAAAAGAACAATAGTTTGGGGAGACCCATAAAGGAAGAAAGCTGCCACTTCCATCAAACTCTGGGAGCCACAGGCTTTGATGGTGATGGTGGCGGTGGTGGTGGTGGAGAGGGAAGAGAACATGGAGAAGATGCGGAGGAGTGGAGCGGGGGAGGAGAAGAGGAGAAGTGGAGGAGTGGAGAGGAGAGGTAAAGGAGGAGAGGGTGAGGAGTGGAGAGGGGAGGAGGGGAGGAAAAAAGAAGAGGAGAAGAGAAGAGAAGAGAGGTGGAGTAGGAGTGGAGAGGAGATGAGGGGAGGATAGGAGTGGAGAGGAGTGGAGAGGAGAGGAGAGGAGAGGAGAGGAGAGGAGAGGAGAGGTGGAGTAAGAGTGGAGAGGAGAGGAGAGGAGAGGGGGATAGTGAGTGGAGAGGAGTGGAGAGGAGAGGAGAGGTGGAGTAAGAGTGGAGAGGAGAGGAGAGAAGAGGAGAGGAGAGACTGGAGAGGTGGTGGAAGAGGAGAGGTGAGGAGTGGAGAGAAGAGGTGTGGAGAGGAAAAGTGGCAGAAGAGTGGAGAGACTGGAGAGGTGGTAGAAGAGAGGAGAGGAGTGGAGAGAAGAGGTGGAGGAGAGGTGGTAGAAGAGAGGAGAGGAGGTGGAGGAGTGCAGACAATGGACTGGAGACACATGGTATAGGGTGAACGGGTTGCGTGGTTGAGCTAAGCTCAACAATTAAATATATCTATCCGACTAGCCTTTCAGCCATGACAGAACAAAGACCTCTAGGAGGTGTCGGGGAGACACATTAAGACCGAGGCAGAGAAAGAGAAGAAAAGAAAGGGCATATTCTTCTCACAGCTATCCATCCATCCAGCAGAAGAGGAGAGGAGCGGAGAGGAGAGGAGAGGACAGGAGATGAGGGAAGACACCCAAGCTGGGCCGAGAGAGAGAACATGGGTGACCTCAACTTTATACGACCATGAGCTCATCATAGCAGAAGGCAGGGCTCACCCGACCCGCCAATGTTGAACCATCTCTGCCTCCGTGACAGGCTGGCTGTAAGGCGATGCTCTTTCACACGTCAGTGTGTCCGAAAGGTATCGACAAGGTCAAACGTATCATCAAGGGCGGGCGGGTGATTAATAAACGGCGCGCTGACTCCATCCATCACGAATGTGTCAGAGGGTGGAACGACGGAGGAAAGGGAAGACGATAGGAGGGGTGGGTGATGATGGCTGGTAAAGATCCTCGCCCTGGCCGAGAGGGGTTAGACTTACCCCCCCTATCCACTATCCCCAGCACCCCGCGGCTGGGAGCAGGGTTGCCGACGGGGGGGACAAAGGGGAAAGTTGTCACGGGCTCAGGGACAGAGGGGGCCCAAAAATTGGGTCCCGATTACATTGTATCTATTGGACTGGGAGGACCTTTCAGATGACTTTGTCTTAGGTCCGGCCAAAAGCGGTCAGCGGCCTTGCTGGGAGAGAGGACGGGTAAGATTATGCCTCTTACACAACAACGCACACTACAATTCACTTCACACACACACGTTCGTTTGAACGCTCCAACCAACCAACCTACGTCATCTCGTCCAAATGTCGAGAGTATTTTTGCTCGCAGAATTGTTACAGTGAGTCACGGGAATAACGTCAACTGTGGTTTTGATTTCTTAGTGACGTGCCAGCACTGCAGTGTGTGTTGACAGGGTTGACAGATTTTGGAGGAGGATTCAGTGTTATGGGGTTGTGTCCAAAAATCACAAGACTGGCATAATTTATGTGGAAGACCTTACACTTCACTTTGGGGGCACAGACAAGGGTAGAAAAAAAATGTTCTATTATGTTAACTCCTCAATGTCCTTTGAGATGGATGAATGGAGTACAGGGATCCCTTTTCCAGTGATGCCTCATGATGGGCAAACTGGAGAAGCTGCCACATACTCAACATGGCTATGTTTACATGAGGTTTTAAATCACGAATTAATAATTCAGAATTGAATAGTTCTGTCGAGTTTACTTAAATCTTTCTTTTCAGTCCGAATTGTGAAGTGTTTACATGGCGTTTTCAAAGCGGAATTAAGCTTTATGCAGAATTAAAGTGAGTTAATTCTGAATGAAATGTCTCATGTAAACGAGGTCAGTCTCCCTAGACAGGTAAAACCAGGTAATGTTGGAAAATGTGGTCCTGGATTGTATAACTCCTGAATACAGCTTGCACGTCAATTCTATATTCTATATTAACACCGCATGACTGAGGTGACTCTGGAAAAGGGGGGTATGTACAGTATGTACAGCATCATAAAGTGGTTTGTGGGGCGCTGTGGCGCAACACGCTAAGCCCCACACACTTGGGCTTGCATGCCCATGGGGACCCAGGTTGAAGTCCAGCCTGGGTCATATCCCAACCCTTCCCCATCTCTCTCCACACTCACTTCCTGTCACACCTTCACTGTCCTATCCGAAATAAAGGCCCAAAAAGCCCATAAAAATATCATTTAAAAAAAAAAAAAACATAAAGTGGTTTGTGAGGCTGCTTACTTGATCAATGGCCTCTGGGTTTTCAGACACATCGAAGATGACCGCCGTGGCCCCTCTCTGTACCGCTCTCTTGGCCTGGAAAGAAAAAGATGGAAGACAATTGAATGGGTTGTCTTTATAACAAAATGAAACCCACGATACAATACAAAAGTAAAATAAATATATCAATACAAACAACAAAAAAATAGTAAAATGTTGGTATTTGGTGCAACATCTCAAATAAGAAGAAAAATGGTGAACAAGGGAGAGGGAGTAGTACTGTAAGCTGCGGTCACATTCACACAACTTCATTCATTTCAGTCATTACCACTTTCAACCACCAGAGGGCCTCCTCCTTTCACATAAAATAACGTCCAACTCTGCTCTCCACTTCGTCTTCGGCTTCTGAGCAGCACTCCCCTCTCCCCGCTCACTCTCCAAGAGTTGCCTTGGCCATGTGTTTGCCTTTTCCCCCAGAATTTCACAACAAGTTATATCAACTTCAAATGAGCTGCGGCGGTGCAAGCCACCCGCTGAGGAAGACGGCCCACATTCAAAGGAGCCTCGCTGAGTCATAACGAGCCATATTGGTGTCCTCACGGCAATGGCCACTTGTGTCCTATTGCTTTATTATCAGGTCACTTTTATTTATTTTTTTATTTCTCCTTTATTTTACTAGGGTAAAAACACATTGAGGCAGTTGCCTCTTTTTCAAGTGGGCCCTGGCCAAAAGAGCAGCAAAAACGCAAAACGCACTCCATAGGACTCACAGTACAGAGAGAAACAAACAATTCACAAAGACAGCATATCCACAGACAGCAAAGCATAAAAGATTGAGACATAAAAACATGCAAGACATAACCATATAGAAATATGCAGGACATAACAAAAACTTGCAAGCAAGACAAACAGAGCTCATCAATAAAATACACAACAAGGACATAACAAGAAGCATAGACCAATGCAGACACTTACAAGATGAACACAAGACATGCTACGCTGAATTTGTTCAATATGTTTTTTGTTTGTTTGATTTTCCCAACCACAAAACCTCAAAAACACACACTGATACTGCAAGGTGACTTAAAATCAGACAATGGAATGAAGACGTCTAGTCCTAGCTGTTTCTGAAGTTCATTCCAGGTTGAGGGGGCATTGTATTGAAATGCTAATTTCCCAAGGTCGGTTCTAGGGGTAGGTGGGTTAAAGAGAATAATATCCTTTGATCTAAGATTATATCTATTATTTGAGGAAGAAAGCAATGACAAGTAAGAGGGAAGCAGACAAATGACTGCTTTGTAAATAAAAGTAAGCCAATGAAGTTTTGCTTATGCCTCAGAAGGAGATGGGGCATAGCAGTATAAAATAGTGTCATCTGCATACAGATGCACATTTGCATCTACATATGCACAGATATTTATGTAGATGGTGAAAAATAACAGCCCCAAGATGGAACCTTGTGGAACGCCAATTTTAATTTGAGCTCTTCCTGATGTTATACCATCACAGGAGACACATTGATGCCTATTTATAAAATCATCTTTAAACCAAAGTAAAGTTTTTTCAGACATACCTATGCTGTGCAGAGAATGTAATAAAATACTATGATTTACAGTATCACATGCCTTGGATACTTTGAAAGTCAGTCATGACTCATGAACATCTTCAGTGAATGGATGCAATAGATTATTATTTAGACCGTGGGTGTGTGTATGTTAACTGATGTAAGGCTTTTTGGAAAACTCAAATGTTGCGATAGGTTTACTGCGATGTAAAATAATGTGCATTAGGTCTTGCATCTATGTATCTATGTAAGCTGTCAGACACCTTCAGTTCCCTCGGGATTAATAAAATAACTCTACTCTACTCTACTACTCTTTCAGTCAAATGAAGAAATGGCCATGGACAAAGAAAAAATGTACTCAGGGGAAGCAGATATTGCATACCCGCTTATTATCATTATTATTATGCATATAGAAAGTTTTATGAATGGCAGAAAGGGCTGACTTTTTAGGGTGGTGAAACGGTCCAAAACTGTTCCGAACACCTTTGCATACGCTTATTCCCTTTCCCTCCCCTGTGGACTGTCCCCCATCTTGGCTGGACTTGAAACGTCCACTCCAATACCTGATATGGAAAAACTATCCCAGCTATGCCTCAGCTTTCAGCTGAACTCTCAACACAACACAGCCCAACACGTCTTCTCAACACAGATGTGAGAAAAGAAAATGAAAACAACAAAAGAAAGTTACAAAAACGTTTTTTTATTTGTTGTTGTTTTCGATCTCTCTTTGTACCAACCAATAACAGCTTTTCACACACTTACACAAGGCAACCAACACTCATCACACGCACGTGGCACAACACTAAAACACAAAATAAGACGACATATTCAAGCATTCAAGACACCACACAGACACACACAAACATCCATCTCTATCTATGTGTTCCTGTGAATATGGCTCATCACATTATTAACACAGGCACAACGAAACACAACATATTCAAGACACACCATGGACACGCACACAAACATCCATACTGTATCCATGTATTACTGTCTAGTGTACCAACAGTTGAGAGAGAAGACTATTTGGACATGTTGGAACTCTGCAGAAAAGACACTAAGGTGCAAGGAGCGGAGAGGAGAGGAGAGCAGAGGAGAGAAGAGGAGAGGAGAGGAGAGGAGAGGAGAGGAGTGGAGAGGAGTGGAGAGGAGAGGAGAGGAGTGGAGTGGAGAAGAGTGGAGAGGAGAGAAGAGAAGAGGAGAGGAGAGGAGAGGAGAGGAGAGGAGAGGAGAGGAGAGGAGTGGAGAGGAGTGGAGAGGAGTGGAGAGCAGAGGAGAGGAGAGAAGACCAGATGAGAGGAGAAGAGTGGAACGGAGAGGAAAGGAGAGGAGAGGAGAAAAGATGAGATGAGAGGACAAGAAGGGAGAGGGAAGGGGTGGACAGGGAAGGAGAGGAGAGAAGGAAAATAGAGAGGAGAGTAGAGGAGAGGAGAAAAGAGGAGAGGAGAGGAGAGGAGAGAGGAGAGAGGAGAGAGGAGAGAGGAGGAGAGAGAGGCTGCCTGACTGGCTGATTACAATCTGGGGCTGTGTCGGATCTTTATATAGCCCAGCCAGACGCTAAACGTGCATATATACGGCCCGCTCTCTCGCTCTCTCTTGCTCTCTCTGTCGGTCGGTCTGCTGGGCGGGCGGCTGGCGGGCCCCTGGGTGTGGCCAGGGACAAGCGCTCGGGGCCTATACTTTGAAAGGAGCAACAGGCATTCTCCCTTCCTTTGACTGGTATATTTTAGAAAATGAGGCATAGGCAACATTCTCCTTCTGTTATGACAGATATATTTTCGAAAGTAAAAAGAGAGGCAGAGAGAGGCAGAGACTAGCGAAGGAACGAAGGAAAAGAAACATGATAGAATACATTTTCATTGTAACGGGTAGGCTACAGCAGAGGGAGAGCGAAATAACAGGGGATGGATGGAGCAGCACAGGTTTCCCCAAGCACTTTATTGCTAACGCGGCCACCTTGACAAGACAAACCACCTTGACTAGGTCCCCTGAAAAGATAAAGATTTCATGTTGTGAATGTAATTTCTGAAGTTGCTTAGCCAAAAAAATACACTTTAACGCCTCACCACCATGAATAACAACAATTCTGGGGGAAACACTGAGCACAACGAGACCGAAAGAGCAAGAGAGGCTAAATGGAAAGGGGGCCACAAGGCTATGTTGTCCCTTTCTTTCTTTCTTTGCTTCTTTTCTTTACTTGGTGCTCCCTTCTTCAATCTCTCTCTCCATTGCAGTCGCTCGGGCACCAAAGGGTGCAGTGCACTGGACAGATACAGTCCTGGCAGCAGATCACAGAGAGGGAGGAAAGCAAACAGTTCACACAACATTTGAACCCTCCCAACACACACACACACACACACACACACACACACACACACACGCGCGCAATAATGTGTGTGTGTGTGTGTGTGTGTGTGTGTGTGTGTGTGCAGTTGTCAGACAGTGGCCAGGAGCAGTGCCGTTATTACAGGGCTGAGAGGAAGCAATTTGTACCTGAGGAAAACTCACTCCCTTTACCTCCTTCTTTCTCTCTCTCCCTTTCTATCTTTCTTCACCCTCCCTTCCTCCCTCCCTCTTCTCTCTCCATCTCCCCCTCTTCTTTTTAATAAGGAAGTGCTAGGACAGGTTGTAAATGTCCCAAGACCAATTTATAATTGCCAGTTACTGGTTCAGCAGTATTGGAAGCTGAGGGAAGTGTCTGACATACGTGTGTGTGTGTGTGTGTGTGTGTGTGTGTGTGTGTGTGTGTGTGTGTGTGTGTGTCTGTGCGTGCGTGCATGCGTGCGTGTGTGTGTGTCTGTGCGTGCGTGCGTGCTTGCGTGCGTGCATGCGTGACGCTCGTGGCACATTCTGATAGACACACACAAAACCCTCACCCCCAGCCTTCTACCCAGACACACACACCTTCTCCCAACATCAGGCAGGCCCAGCCCAGCCCACTTTCACACATTATAAATCACCACAGTGCATGAAATGACTCAAGTCGGGGCCTCGTCCCGAAACACCAGCAGGCCAAAGTAGATAATGTTCCCTTCAAAACATATGGCGCTTCAGCTCCGGGAGAAGACATGAGGAGGCGAATCAAAGCCTTCTTAAGCTGTGGGGGAGTAGAGTGGGGAGGGGAGGGGAGGGGAGAGGGGGCAACTGACACCTTGGGTCAGGGCAGGGGCTACATTTATCGAGTGGAAGGTATGCTTCTCTCTTTCGCTACCCCTCTCTCTCTCTCTCTCTCTCTCTCTCTCTCTCTCTCTCTCTCTCTTTCTTTCTAACTCTCCGTCTCTCTCTCAGCCTTACAACGTATGACTGGAAAACACATAGAAAAAGGCCAGGCCCCTTTACACCAAAGTCGCTATTCACGCACGCACGCACTAGTATAATAACTATGACTGACAACATTCTGCTCTTCCCCACGCTTTGTTAGGCACCTTACTGTTCAAGAAGACAGATGCTGAGGCACTCAAGGTTGCAATTTTTTTACTTTTTTATTTGGCTACAATGCCTACGCGTTTCGGCCCTTATGGCCTTCTTCAGGGCATATCTTCAGTGGATACGCCCTGAAGAAGGCCATAAGGGCCGAAACGCGTAGGCATTGTAGCCAAATAAAAAAGTAAAAAAATTGCAACCTTGAGTGCCTCAGCATCTGTCTTCCTGGACCAAGTTTGAGAGCCCCTACACTGATGAGCACCAAGGAAAAAAGGTGAAGACCCAGAAGCACTCCAATTACCTGCTTGTGTTTGATACCTTACTGTTCAAGTTAACTAAGAACTTAGCAGAAAATAAACGCATAAACGAAAATAAAAGCAATTTACATCGTCCAAATAATGAACCAACATGAATGAGGACATGTGGAAATTAAAATGCTAGGTACCGTATGAAAAGTTAGAACCTACAGGTATGCCCTCATCTGCTGATTGATGTGCCTACTGCCTAGTTCATTAATATGTCCATGTCGTATCAAATCAATGATACCGAAATTGATGGATTGACACTAAACCTCTCCTTCACTGATAAAACAACAATGGAGGGCTAGCCTTATTGTCTCCACATGACTAAAAGACAACCACGTTCACAGACCATACTGATGATTGACACTAATTGTCTCATTTAGTGACAACACTTGCCGTACACAGCACAACACAGCACAGCACAGCACAGCACAGCACAGCACAGCACAGCACAGCACAGCCCAACACAACACAACACAACACAACACAACACAACACAACACACAGCCCAACACGGCCCGGCACGGCCCGACACGACCCGGCACGGCCCAACACAACACAACACAACACAACACAACACAACACAACACAACACAACACAACACAACACACAGCACAGCACAGCACAGCACAGCACAGCCCAACACAACACAACACAACACAACACAACACAACACAACACAACACAACACAACACAACACAACACAACACAACACAACACAACACAACACAACACAACACAGACAACAACACGGCACGGCCAACACAGCACAGCACAGCACAGCACAGCACAGCACAGCACAGCCCAACACAACACAACACAAGTCACAGTCCTGCCCACAACACAACAGAGCACTCTCCAGTCGTTTCCTATGTATATCTTGGGCACTGAGAGTTCATGCCGCCACACAAAGGACAGGAGACGCTTTGTAGGACTCGGAGGATGATGCAACGGCAGATAAAAGCGATAAAGTAGTTACTTATTGATCACGCATCATCCCTGGCAACATTCGAACGACCGGAAGGGTTGTAGCAGGTGTAAGAGCACGAGTGTTTGTGTGTGTGTGTATGTGTGGGTGGGTGTGTGTGTGTGTATGTGTGGGTGTGTGTGTGTGTGTGTATGTGTGGGTGTGTGTACGTGCGTGGTGTGTGGACATTTTGTGCGTGTGTGTCTGGGAAGTGTAGGTGTGTGTGTGTGTGTGTGTGTGTGTGTGTGTGTGTGTGTGTGTGTGTGTGTGTGTGTGTGTGTGTGTGTGTGTGTGTGTGTGTGTGTGTGTGTGTGTGTGTGTGTGTGTGTGTGTGTGTGTGTGTGTGTGTATGACATTGTGTGTAAATAGTGTTTGTGGGGTGTTTTATGCGTAGTCTGTGAGTGCATGCGTAGGTAGTTATTTATTGATCACGCATCACCCCTGTCAACATTTGACGGCCCAACATGGACCGACTGGAAGGGTTGTAGTAGGTGTAACAGCAGGAGTGTCTGCGTGGGGGTGTTTGTTGATGTGTAGGTGGGAGGGGAGAGGTGTGTGTCTGGGAAGTGTAGGTGTGTGGACAGTTTGTGCGTGTGTGTCTGGTAAGTGTAGGTGTGTGTGTGTGTGTGTGTGTGTGTGTGTGTGTGTGTGTGTGTGTGTGTGTGTGTGTGTGTGTGTGTGTGTGTGTGTGTGTGTGTGTATGACGATGGGAAGTGTAGGTGTGTGTGTGTATGACAGTGTGTAAATAGTGTTTGTGGCATGTTTGATGAATAGCCTGTGAATGCATGATGAGTAGCTTACAGATAAAAGCATGAAGTACAAATATTGCACCCGAAAATAAAACGCCCACTTGTGTGCTCCTCTGACTGATCCAACCGAACCACATGCCCATTTCAACCATAAACAAAAACGTTTCCACCTCTTCATTAAAGGGGTATGCCACTATTTTTGGGCTTAATACAGTTAAAATCGTTGGCCAGGGTTTATAAAGGTGGCAAAGTGTCTTATTTTTCATGTAAGCTGTTGACTTGCTTTAAGACAAGTTAAAAGAGGGAGCATGCCACACGGATCCATTGACTTTCACTAGCTTAGCGACATATTCCCTCTTTTAACTTGTCTTAAAGCAAGACAACGCTTAACGTGAAAAATAAGACACTTTACCACCTTTATAAACCCCCAGGAAACGATTTTAACTGTATTAAGCCCCAAAATAGTGGCATACCCCCTTTAATCAATAGCAACCCCGAGATTCAGCTATATGAAAAAATACAAAGACGCACATGCGTACGCAGGGCCGGATTATCCATAAGGGCTAGAGGCACAGTGCCCAGGGGCACCAACCATTTTTGACCAGTGAGGGGGCATCACACGACACAAACTTAACAATGTTTTATTTACAGTGTATTTAATATTTTTTAATAAAGGGGGCACGAGTGAGGTATAGTGCCTGGGGGCACCACATTGGCTTACTACTACGGTCCTGTACGCACGCACACACGCATGCATGCATGCACACACGCGCACACGCACACGCGCACGCACACACACACACACACACACACACACACACACACACACACACACACACACACACACACACACACAGTAAAGCCAACAATAGGAACACAAGGTTTCTAATCTAGAGATCCCATCTACCACCCCGGCCAAACGTTTCCATTCCATTCCATCCAGAGTGCCCAACAGCCAGTCAGTTAGCTCACCCAGGCCCCTTCCTTCGGCTGCAAAACAAGCCCCTTTGATGATCGCCATGTGGCTTAATAATTAATAGCGCTAAGTAAAAGGGCTTTGCAGAAGAAAGGCAAATGGAAGAGGAGACGTAGTGTGTAGTCCGTGTGTGTAGTGTGTATATAGTGTGTGTGTGTATGTGTAGTGTGTGTAGTGTGTAGTGTGTATATTGTGTAGTCTGTGTCAAGTGTGTATATGTGTGTATTTAGTGTATGTGTAGTGTGTGTCATGTGTGTAGTGTGTGTATGTGTATTTGTAGTATGTGTAGTGTGTAGATATGTGTAGAGTGTGTAGTGTGTGTAGTGTGTATATGTGTGTATTTAGTGTATGTGTAGTGTGTGTCATGTGTGTAGTGTGTGTGTACACTGAGGTGGTTGGGGGTGGGCTCTGGAATCTTCTCTTAGGCATGTGTGGCTATGCAGGAACTTGCCTGACCAGGCTAAAAATGCAACGTTCAAAGACTCGCTGCGGGCCAAGAAGCGATCGCTCGCTGTAGCCCTCCCCACGCCGAAACACCCCCTCCCCTCACCCCCTGCCCTACCCTCGTTGACCTTCAGACACATATATGAGCAACTCCCCATGATCCCCTCCCCCAATACAGGCGGTTGAGGGGCAGTTTGTTTACGCTGTTGACCTGGTCCATCTGCATACTCAGAAGGAGGCTTTGGTTGGTATGAACACTGATGAAACGGTACCCATTATCCATCAAAGGATCCAGGTGTGCATGCGCCTGTGTGTGTGTGCGCGCCTGTGTGTGTGTGCGCGCCTGTGTCTGTGCGCGCGACGCGTGTGTGCCCGACGCGTGTGTGTGCGCGCCTGTGTCTGTGCGCGCGCCTGTGTCTGTGCGCGCGCCTGTGTCTGTGCGCGCGCCTGTGTCTGTGCGCGCGCCTGTGTCTGTGCGCGCGCCTGTGTCTGTGCGCGCGCCTGTGTCTGTGCGCGCGCCTGTGTCTGTGCGCGCGCCTGTGTCTGTGCGCGCGCCTGTGTCTGTGCGCGCGCCTGTGTCTGTGCGCGCGGCGCACGCTTGAGTATTTCACTGGATATACAAGTGAGAAAAAAATAGAAGTTGAGGAATTTGTGTACACGTTGGTGGGTGTGTGAGTGTGTTTGTGTGTGTGTGTGTGTGTGTGTGTGTGTGTGTGTGTGTGTGTGTGTGTGTGTGTGTGTGTGTGTGTGTGTGTGTGTGTGTGTGTGTGTGTGTGTGTGTGTGTGTGTGTGGTCTATCCATAAATAAACACACCGTGATGATCACTGAGCACAATACTGGCCAAGGCACTGAGAGACATAGTTGGCAAGACAAAAAACAAGCGAAGATCCCAATGATCAGCATTAGACAATCTCCATCTGTGAATCCATTGGGTAACAGTCAGACGTCCAGTGATTTTTTGCGTCTCTCTTTCGCCGTTTGTTTCTTTAGATAAGAACTTATCATTTTTGCTGGCTTCAGAACAGTTAAAAGTAAGCAGCCTTCCGAATGAATCAGTTCTGAAGGCATCCACATTGTAAAAGAAACCATCCCCGTTGTTTATCGTACACCTGCTTTTTGTCCCCAACCACACACCATAGCAGAGACCTATTACCTCATTACCACACTCGTAAACATGAAATTGGCCAAAAAAAGAAAAAGGCCAAAGTGATCAACCAGGGAAAAAAAACAGCGTCTAGGAGAAGACATTAACAAGGAGTCTTCTTTGGTAAATTAATACAAGCCATTTTGTACTTCAGCGTCTCCAGAAATGCAGAGTAATTTAGGGCAATTTTTTCACAACACGTTTTTACAGGAAGAATGCGGGGGATAAAAAAAAAAAGAAAAACTGCTGTTATTTCATTCATCCATTATGCCTCCTCTCCACCCTTTCATTGTCTGTTCCCATGATCTCTCCATTTTCACCAACTCTCTGTCTCTCTCTCTCTCTCTCGCTCGCTCGCTCTCTCTCTCTCTCGCTCGCTCGCTCTCTCTCGCTCGCTCTCTCTCTCCTGCCCTGCCATCCTCTCTCTCTCTCTCTCTCTCTCTCTCTCTCGCTCGCTCTCCCTCTCTCTCGCCCTCTCTCTCGCCCTCTCTCTCTCTCTCTTCAACTGTAATTAAAGCAATTAAGTCTTCAGAGGAGTCTGCACTACCATTATGCTGTAATTTCATGTTGCCTCCTGACTTCTGGGCTTATTAAAAGATAAAGGCATATTTTCCCAGTTGGACTTTTCTTATATGTGGTGGCTTCTTTTTTTCCCTCTTCTTCTTCTCCGTTCTCTTCTCTGCCTCCTATTTTTTTAGACAGAGAGCCACACATTCTTGCTGGTATTACCGGCTTCCATTCTATAGCGGGAAGGAAGAAACAAGAATACAAAAAAACTGAGAGAGAGAAGGAGAGAGAGAGAGAGATTTCAAGACCGAGAGAGCAGTGGCAAACTACTTCTTCTGTCAAAGACTTCAGTGGGGTTTGAGTGTGCGAGAACTGAAGGGGGGTAGTGGTGGTGGTGGCGGCGGCGGCAGCAGCAGGCATTTGACTGTGGATTCGCAGGATGAAGGCAAAAATGTTTGGCTGGAAGAAGAAAAAAAGAAAGAAAGAAAGAGAGACAGCCTGAAGCGCTAAAGGACCGAAACAGCAGAGAATGTGACCGTGGGTCCAACAACAACAACACAGCCAGCAAAGCAGAACCAGTTACTCATGTCTGTCCTGTGGCTCCATGTCAAGGGGAACACAGGCCCTGCTGGCACACCACACATGCACATCATAGAGGAATGGGCTCAAACTAAGGCGCCAACTTCAGCTCAACATTGGGGGGTCGAAAGTTATAATGACTGAATTGTGTGCACAGGGCAGATAGAAGACAGCAATCAACATTTTCATTATAATTGGGGTGTTTTTGCTCCTCGACCTTAATCTTTGGAGGGTCAAAAAGGTATGTGCCCATTAGTACGTTTTGGTTTGTAATTGGGCTGAATGTCACGACCATGCGTGTTTGTTTACTTTGCAACACTGACTGCCTCGTTGCCCTTCACATGTTCAAACTTCACCAGCCCTCCTAAAATGCCTTCTGGTCCATGGCACAAGAAGCCACTGCTATGCCCGCCTTCCATCTGTGCCAAGTGTACCTTTTTAAAATCTTTTTTTTCACTCTTTTTTTAATTCTACGGTAGGTGTTCACTTTCACTATCTAATAAAGTTTGGAGTCCACTAAATTACCCAGTGGAGGCTCGTTTTTTTTATGACCGGGTGCCTGGGGAGCTATACGTTGCAATTTGAGAGTGCTTTTATGGGAGGCTTAAAAATGTTTATAAAGCGAATAAAAGTTGCCTCGACAACGGCACCCCGGGATTTTAAAATCTCCACTGCCAATTTACATCCCGTGCCCTGGCCCTGTACACTCACTCCCGCTTATATGAGGCACAGAATTACATTCATGGGGCCACGTTTGTCTATGTTTCACACCATTGCACTTATACAGCAGACGTGTGCTTCTGGACGGTAGATGCGCAAGACTGTTTTATAGCACTTGAAAAAAAAGCATAAACTTTATAAGGGGAGTCCACACAAAACTGCAAACTCCTTTTATGTCGATTGCAGGCTTTAAAAAAACAAAAAAACCTATCAGGTCTAGTCTGGCAGGTGCGTTTGATCCCCCATACAAAGGAATGTCGATAAGCGCAAGCGAGATATTTCGCAATGCCATCTCAATACTACTGTAGACAAGCTTTCACTCACTTCCCACTTAAAATAAAATCCAAAGATTCGGGGCACTGAATGACATATTTTACTTGGCTCTCTCCTTCTGCCACCTTCTTCTCCTCCGGAATGGAAAGAATGACAAAGTGAAGCGAATAACAGTGTGTCCTTCTAGGCTGAGAGTGAGTGAGAGTGAGAACGGAGGAGAGGAGAGGAGAGGAGGAGTGAGAACAGAGGAGAGGAGAGGAGAGGAGAGGAGAGGAGAGGAGAGGAGAGGAGGAGTGAGAGGAGAGGAGAGGAGAGGAGGAGTGAGAACAGAGGAGAGGAGAGGAGAGGAGAGGAGGAGTGAGAACAGAGGAGAGGAGGAGTGAGAACAGAGGAGAGGAGAGGAGAGGAGAGGAGAGGAGAGGGGGAGTGAGAACAGAGGAGAGGAGGAGTGAGAACAGAGGAGAGGAGAGGAGTGAGAGGAGAGGAGAGGAGAGGAGAGGAGAGGAGAGGAGGCAGGGAGGAGAGGAGAGAAGAGCAGAGGAGAGGAGAGGAGAGGAGAGGAGGATGGGGGGAGAAGAGCAGAGGAGAGGAGAGGAGAGGAGAGGAGAGGAGTGAGAGGAGAGGAGAGGAGAGGAGAGGAGAGGAGGAGGAGAACGAGGAGAGATGAGAAGAGGAGGAGTGTGAACAGAGGAGAGGAGGAGGAGTGAGAGTGAGAACGGAGGAGAGGAGAGGAGGAGGAATGAGAGTGAGAACGGAGGAGAGGAGAAAAGGAGGAGTGAGAGCAGAGAGAGGAGGAGAGGAGAGGAGGAGTGGGAGCCGTCTGACCGAGGTGCCAGTCGCGTTGGTGGGTCTAGGTAAGTAGTGCAGAATTAATGTCCAGTTAATTTCCCTCTAAAGGGCTTCAGGGAGAGAGGAGAGGCAAGCCGTCAGGTTTGCCCACCCAGACCACCATCTCTCGACTTCGGGAGCAAAGGGCAACGCGTGCGTGGGTGGGTGGGAGGAAGAGGAGGAGGTGTTTTCTACGGTAGACACACACACATGAAAATCATACTTTCTGGGAATAACGGCAGAGAGAAAGAAAATTGCCGAAATCGCTTGATGAATTACTCAAGAGAATCGAGCATGCACACGGACGCACGTGCACACACACACAAGCACACACACAAGCACACACACAAGCACACACAAGCACACACGCAAGCACACACACACACGCAAGCACACACGCAAGCACACACGCACACACACACACACACACACACACACACACACACACACACACACACACACACACACACACACACACACACACACACACACACACACACACACACACACACACACACACACACACACAAATACTTTCCCAGAACCATCTAACCTACCTGGCACATTAGACTGAAAAATGACCAGCAAAACAAATACTAAATGGACAATTAGGGACTGAGGGACAATTGAGGGACAACCATTAAAAGCAGCTCTTTCCATTGGACATGAAGCTTGCTCACCAAACTACCCTTCTCAGACCACTTCTCCAAGGCAACACTCCCCACACCTTAGGCTCCAGCATCCTGCTTTGCCCTCCTCTCCTCTCCTCTCCCCTCCCCTCCCCTCCTCTCCTCCCTTCCCCTACTCTGTCCCTCCGTCTTTCCATCTCTTCTCCTCTCTCTGTTTCCATCCCTAGGCCAGTGCACAAAAGCTCTGCAGGCCTTTCAGCATTGCAGCGTTGCATAACCAAAAATTATACAATTGGGAGGTCCAACACAGTGAGTGTGTGTGAGGGGGCACCTCGGGAAAGACAGGTTGAGAGGGAGACAGTCAGAGAGATATGAGAGAGAGAGAGAGAGAGAGAGAGAGAGAGAGAGAGAGAGAGAGAGAGAGAGAGAGAGAGAGAGAGAGAGAGAGAGAGAGAGAGAGACACTCACCACATCAGTGGGTGCTGGGGAAATAGGGGGCCCCAGCGATGGGAAATGATTCTCTTTTTCATGAGAAGATGAGGAACTGAAACATCCCTCTCTCTCCACTGCTCCACTCTTCTCCACCCTGCTTCCAAACTTTCTTTATATCTTCAGAAAATGTACATCCATTGGTTGCATCAGTCATAACAAGGCAGCCACGGCGCAGATACTTTACATTACATTACACTTAGCCAACGCTTTTTTATCCAACACAACTCACACTTAAGCACAGGGCATTGGTTACAGTCCCTGGAGCAGTGTGAGGATAGGTGCCTTGCCATCTCAGCCATGGAGTGTGGTGGGATTTGAACCTGCAATCTTCTGATCCAAAGCCCATCTCCTTAACCACTAGGCCACGGCTGCCCACTTTACTAGTGTCAAACTCAAAGCGTGGACCAGAATAGCATGATGGGTCTTCATTGTGTCTCAAGGGCTTCATATAACATGCCTGATATCATACTCACTTTAATGTGGACAACAGGTTCGAGAAAGGACTTAACACCTGTCGTATTTGATGGCCATGTGATCAATCAAAGCTAAAGTCTACATATATTATTGTCAATAATCTATGTAACAGGCACAGTCTTCAATGTGCAATTAAACTAGACGCATAGATACATAAGACATTGACAATCACTCACATACACACACACACGCACGCAAGCGCGCGTACGCGCACACGGACACACACACACAGTGTAGTAAAGACTAACACACAATCAATAGTAATTCCAGTAGGTCCAGTGCTAATAACTGAAGATTTGTCACCATTTTAGTGCAAACATGGACTACTCAAGAAAGCACCGCCCTGGGTGGGTCTTTACATGCCTCCTGCAACTTTCTTTTAGTTTCATTTGATCTCCTGGGTATATGTACTGTATCACCAAACAGGCAGAATAGTTGTTTAAAAGCTAGCACAGACTTCAACCGCCAACAGCCTTTCATCCTGGGCTTCATCATAGCTTATTGGAGGAAATTAAAGACGGACTAAAAACCACACGTTTTCAATTCGTGAGGGCGAGCAGGTCATTTTCCGGAAAAGGAAGGGATTTGGCTTTGTTCTCAGTCTTACTTTCTAATTTACTGAATACCTGGCCCCAGAAACGACGTTTCAACTTGTGATATTCCGACAAATCACTCAGCTTCCTGGTCTTGCAGCCTGAGGTCAGTAAGGGGAGTGCCTTCAGAACATGTGTATCCTCTTAGAAGAACAGTCCACCCTTTTTTGATTTTTACACATTTGCAGTATTTCCAAGCATTATTCATGAATGTGCATATAATTTTCGTCTATGTGTTTAAATTAAGTGTAGCAATGCAAGTCTATGGGAACAAACAGAACATCATCAAATGTACTTATAAACGTTGTAATAGTCACACACAAAAAATACAACTATAGTAGTAGTGCTATGACAGTACACAGGGCCTTTGGTAATGCATTACGACTTAGTCATTGACATTCTGGTCACAGCCAATTTATAAGAGGGCCTGTGTCTTAGGGTAAGGCTGACATTATGTAGTAGAGATGCCACAAGATACTTCCAAGTTTTTAAAGCCAGTCAATGCACTGTCAAACAAGGCGGAGCTGTTTTTTAAGTTCACTTTCCTCAGCTCAAAGTTAACTTTTAAAATGAATCTTAACAGTGTACATCTCACTTTCCAACTACTGTGGTCAGTTTTAAGTCTTAACACTCCACCACAGACTTTACACTGAACATTTGAACATCACTTTTTTCTTCTAGTGTTATGGCACCAGCATTATGGCCCCAAATGTCCTGTTTTGAGTGTTTTGCTGTTGTTGTGTCTGCTTTTCATGTGTTTGACTGTGCTGCTTACTCCTCCGACCTCCCTGTTGACAGCGAGGCCGTCGTCTGCCCACTGTCGCCCCATCAACAGACCTCCTGACTCAGGACGGACACTTGCTGATTAAATTTCCCTCTGTTTTTGTTTCCCTCTCTGGATACACATTTTGTTTCCTACACTGTGTAATGTGGCCATGCCACGGTAAAGCACACACACTCACACACACACACACGCACACACACACACACACACACACACACACACACACACACACACACACACACACACACACACACACACACACACACACACACACACACACACACACACACACACAGGGAAGCTGACAGGGGGGCAAAGGGGTCACTTTTCCCCCAGGGGCCCAGGGAGAGAGGGGTCCCAGAATTGGGTCCTCATTACATTGTATGCATTGGGTTTGGGGCCCTTTTATATATCTTTATCCCAGGCCCAGTCAAAGCTGTCAGCGGCCCTGTGCACACACACGCATGCACCCACGCCTGCCCGCCAGCCCGCACCCACACACAGGAAAATAAACATCCTTTCTGGTTGTGAAGATTATGTTTTCCTTTCATCTTGTACCCTTTCAGCAAGCCCATCCATGATTAAACCAACAGCTCACGTAAACTCAGGCCAGCCCCCGCCCCTGCCCCCACGAAGTGACCAAATTGTTCCACGTATTCCCTATTTAAAACACCCTTGCATGACTAGCTAACCGACCCAAAAGTAGTTGCACCAAATGAGCTAGGAGTGAAGATATCAATGCGCCGAAGTCGAAGTGCTCCATATCTTTATGTTGATATAAAATCGCTACGTTTCATTTCGTTTCGGTGCAACTACTTTTGGATTGGTTAACAAGTCATGCAAGAGTGTTTAAATAGGGCATACGTGGAACAATTTGGTCACTTCTAACTTAAAGCACCCAATGCTCCCCAAGACAAAACTGAGCTAAGCTAATGCTAACGACTTGGTGCTGCGCGCTTTGCTGACTGGGAGCATGTCTGAAGACGAGACAGGTCAGAGAAGAACTTACTTTATTATTGAGACACGATGGACTGTTCCTTTAATTGCTGAAATAAATATTCAATCACACTTGCAACCTCTTGTCTTTCTGTGGCCCATTCAACTAGAAATTATTATAGAGTGCGCATCAACTTTCACAAAGAGCAGATTTCACGATACGGTCTTGTACCCTAGTTCAGTACCAGAATCACTCTCTCACACACACACACACGCACGCACGCGCACGCGCACGCACACACACACACACACACACACACACACACACACACACACACACACACACACACACACACACACACACACACACACACACACACACACACACTGCCTTATCTGATGATTAACACATTTCAGAAAGTCTGCCATCCACACAAGAGACTAACAATGTTCCCATGAAAAAAGCCCCAAAAAACTGAAAACAAAAAGCAAGCTTTTGTCTTGTTTTTTTAGGCCAAGAAGCAGTGACTGTGGGGTGGAGGACTTGCTCTTCAATTCACTTCAGAACTTCAGACAGACAGACGATGGGAGAGGAGAAGAGAGAGAGAGAGAGAGAGAGAGAGAGAGAGAGAGAGAGAGCGAGAGAGAGCGAGAGAGAGCGCACAAGCGAGAGAGAGAGAGAGAGCGAGAGAAAGAGAGAAAGAAAGGAAGAAAGAAAGAAAGAAAAAAGAAAAAAAAGAAGAAAAAAAAACAAGCAAGAAAAAAGAAAAAAGAGAGAGAGCGCGCAAACTTCAGTGCAAACAATCCAGAAGCCTGGAGTAATTCAGCAGGCAATTTTCAATGGCCTTAATTAAAGGCTCCATACCTCATGCCTTCATACTTCTCTAATCTCTCTTCCCCTTCAAGCCACCTCGGGGACGCTTGCCTCTGCTTGTATGAAAGCGCACAGCTCTGCCTTTGTAATGCTATCTGCTTTTGGAGAAGGGGAGCGGAGCGGAGTGGAGTGGAGCGCTCCTCGCTCCTCCTCTACCCTCTCTCTCCCTCTATCTCTCTCTCTCCCTTTCTCTCACTCCCTCCCTCTCTCTCTCTCTCTACACCTCTTTCTCTCACTCCCTCTACCTCTACCTCTACACCTCTTTCACTCAGTGGAGTGGAGCGCTCCTCCTCTGCCCTAGCTCTCGCTCTCTCTCTCTCTCACTCCCTCCCTCTCTCTCTACACCTCTTTCTCTCACTCCCTCTCTCGGCAAACAGCAGAGTGCAGGTCACAACCAGGCCTCCTTGAGCGAGTGCCTGTTGTCTCTCTCTCTCGCTCGCTCCCTCTCACTCTCACCAGGATCACAGGCTGAGTGCGTGTGTGTGTGTGTGGGTGTGTGTGTGTGTGTGTGGGTGTGTGTGTGTGTGTGTGTAGGGGGGTGTCAGTTTTTTTGGGAGAGGTCATGTTCTGTCTTCAGAGCTCTTTTAGGATGGTTACTGTTGTTTAAATAAAGTAAACGGTAAGATTTATAAAAGAAAATAAACAAGTGTTACTAAACTAAAATTTGACCAACTGGAGCATGGTGAAAAGAACAAAAACACATGACTGACAAAGGCACTGAACTCTTGAAGGTTAGCAATGGGAACAAGTGCCTTCAAGTCAACATTGAGAGGGGGAGAGAGGGAGGGAGAGAGAGACAGAGAGAGAGAGAGAGAGAGAGAGAGAGAGAGAGAGAGAGAGAGAGAGAGAGAGAGAGAGAGAGAGAGAGGGAGAGAGGGAGAGAGGGAGAGCGAGAGAGAGAGAGAGAGAGAGAGAGAGAGTGTGTGTTATTTAACATCAGATAGCCCATACAACACCACCATAAGACTGCCAAAACTTCCAGCACATGACTGTTGTACGACACGGATGCAGTACAAGAAGCTGATATTGATAAGGGACCTCTGGTTCTTCCCCCTCCTTTCTTAGTTGGCAGCAGTGGTATAATGGTTAGGGAGTTGAACTGTAGTTCACATGGTTGCTTGTTCAATCCCCACCCTTACCAATCCCTTCCTCCCTCCATGGCTGAGATGGCCTCGAGCAAGGCACCTAACCCCACACTGCTCTAGGGACTGTAATATGTGTAAGTCGTGTTGGATAAAAGTGTCCGGTAAGTGTAATGGAATATAAGTGGCAGAATCAGTTCACCTGTGGCTAGTCATAGAATGGGCAAGAGGCCAAAACCTCACAAAACAACTGAAAGATGATTTAAATATTAATATTAGTGCACCTAAAGAAGAGCTAAATACATTTTTTCACTTGCTAGCTCCTCCTCATACTCTCCCCTTGACCCCTATCCCCTGTACACACGCACACGCACAAGAACACACGCACACACACACGCAAAAGCACACGCACACACACACACGCGCGCACACACACGCGCGCACACGCGCGCGCACACACGCGCGCACACGCGCGCACACACACACGCATACGAAAGCATGAACAAGCACACGCACGCATGAAAGCATGCACAAGCACACACGTACACACATGCGCACTCGTGCGCACGCACGCACACACACACACACACACACACACACACACACACACACTCGCGCGCGCACACAACCCGCCCTCCACTGGGTCGAAAGCCTTCAGTCTTGTTGCCATGGGGAAGAAAGGGCCTGGCTTGGTAAGAGGCGTTCTCCAGTTTCCTAGCTGCACCTTCAGAAGGCATGACAATAGTGACTGTAACTTACCCCTGCCAAGTTACCGCGCACCCCCCCTTCACACACACACACACACACACACACACACACACACACACACACACACACACACACACACACACACCCCTCGCCCGCTCCACCCCTCATACTGCCCCCCACCCCACTCCACCCCACCCCACCCCACGCCACACCTCCACCTTTTCCTCCAGTTACAAGCAGGAGGGAGCCAATACATTCTCTTGCGGCTCCCAGGTGTGTCTCACTCGGCACAACACACCCCCACCCCCCACCCTGTGCAAAACACTGCATACCCCCCCCCTCCACACCCTCCATCCCCCCTCCGACACCCTCCACCGCACCTTGCCGTGCATCCCCACCCAGGCAACCACCCATCCACCCACCCGCTATGAGCTCAGCCTCTCAAGTCAAAGCTGGCCTCCACAAAACGCATCCCTTGCACCCCAACACATCCACTCCCTCCCCTTCGCTCCCCTCCCCTCCTCTCCTCTCCTCTCCTCTCTCCCTGCCTGCCTGCCCCCCCAGCTCCCTCCCCTCCCCCTCCCCCTCCCCCACCCCCACTGGAGCATAAAAGAGGGGCTTAAACTCCGGCACAGAGCGTCCTCCAGAGAAGAAAAAAGGGAAAAGAAAAGAGACAGAGAGAGAGAGAGAGTGAGAGAGGCAGAGAGAGAGAGTGCGCAAGAGAGAGAGAGACAGCAAGAGCGTGAGAGAGAGAGAGAGAGAGAGAGAGAGAGAGAGAGAGCGAGAGAGACAGCAAGAGCGAGAGAGAGAGAGAGAGAGAGGGGGAGAGAAAGAAAGAAATGAGAGAAGGAGGAGGGGAAAGGGAGAAAGAGAAAGCCCGCCAACAGAAGCAGCAGCAGGCCAACAGCATGGTCTGAGCACAGAGTTCAGACGCACTGTTTTCCACCCCAGAAAAAAAAACAACAACAACAAGCATCTAAATAATGACGCAGAAAGGAACTAAACAAAACAAAACAACTACAAAGATCTTTTGTCCTTAAATCTTTATGTTGTTTATCTCTAAAAAGTGTGCAACTGAACGCAAAACCTATAAGAAAATAACTAGCCCCACATTTGCATTGGACAAGACCTACAAACTTTTTACAAACTTTGGTCCCATGACAAAAAAAACAACTATCCATCCCCGACTGACAAACTACTTTCTTTCTTCCTTTTTTTCTCTTTTTCCTTCTCCTAGAAGTCTTTCTCCAACTCTTCCCTTTCATCCGCTCTCCCTCTCTCGTCTTTTGCCGTCGCCGGGCCTCTTTTCTTGTGGAGCTCTTTAAAGAGGGACTCTGTGCTGTGAAGTATGATAATAGTGCTTGGTAACACCCCCCCCCCACACACACACACACACACTCCTCACCCCTCATTGAGGCCCAGCCAATTCTGCCCCCCACCCCCACCCCCACCACTACAGCCACTATTGCCACACCACTGCACTGCGCTGCGCTGCGCTGCCTCGCTTCACTTTAGGGACCCGCGTGACACACACAGCTTCCCAGTGACCATGGCAACTCAGCCCAGTGGGTTCCCGCGGCCCCGTGAAGGCATGATTTCATACCCTCCGCACACACAACAAAAAGTAAAGAGAGAGAGAGAGAGAGAGAGAGAGAGAGAGAGAGAGAGAGAGAGAGAGAGAGAGAGAGAGAGAGAGAGAGAGGAGCCTCCCCAAAAACCTCCTCCCCTTCGCCCTCGCCTCCCCTCCCTCCTCCTCCTCCTCCTCTTCTTGCTGTGGCGGAGAGAAAGAAGAAGAAAAAAGAAAAAAGGGGGCAAGGAGGGAGGGGAAAAAAGCCTTTGACACCAGGGAGATGAAGGGGAGAAAAGAAAGGGGCAGCGAGAGAGAGAGAAAGGGGAGGAAGGGGAGGGGGAGAAGAGGAGAGGAGAGAAAAGAAAGTGAAAGAGAGAGGGAAGGAGGGAGGGAAGGAGGGAGGGGGTTAGAGAGGAAAACAAGCCAACATCCACCGACCTCCAGATGATATCAGCAAGTTGAGGAGGCGAACGCACATCAAAATGAAAGAGGAGGTTCTCAGGAGGAGCTTTATAATGCCATAAGGCCTCCAACTGCTCAACTCCTCCTCCTCCTCCTCCTCCATCATCCCTTGCTTTTACACCCCCTCCCTGCTGTTTTTAAGACCTTTTTCGTCTCATCCTCACATCTCTGAAGCTCAAATGAAGAGCTCTTTTCCAAAACGCTATATACACCATTTTTGACTTTTTGCATTTTAATATTGGACTTGACTGTTAAAAGGTCCTATCATCTATGTGTGAATTCTTGCCATTCAAATGTTTTGAGAACATACTTTAAAAGCTCTATAAAAATGCATTTTGCAATGCATTTCAATAGAATGCCCAATACAAAAATGTCAATTTCCCAACATTCTATCAAATGGATATATCTCATTTTGGAAAAGAGCTCTTCAAATATAAAACCGCAAATCTCGATGAGTGACTTGTGGAGTAGCCATGTTTTCACACCAACACAGTAGCAATTCATCCTGAGATAGACCCAGGGCTCTAAATGAATACACTACTAGCCAACCGGTCAAATGCTGGTGACATTTCAGTTTGGCTGGCTGAAAAAGACCAACTTACTAGCCACTTTGACCCATCATGGAGCGTGTGTTGTGTTTGGTTAGTAGGAACAACATCTAATAGCCATTTTGGCTGGTGATGAAAAAAATAAATAATTTAGAGCCCTGGATAGGCCTACTCCCTACTTCCATGCTCATTCATCTTTTGTATTGGAGGGACAAAATAAAAACATTTTTGGGGGGAAAAGAACATCTTCTATCCTCACTCCGTCATCATCATCTCAGCTGAGGAAGATGAACGTGAATAGACACACAGACTGAGCAGCCATGTTTTTTTTCTCATCGCCAGTGGCAGACCATCTTAAAAGTCTTACCAATAACTACTAAGGGACAAACTATTCTGTTTTTTCTTACACTGAAGCAGTTTTTTTTCCAGACATGGCCTGAATTCCAAAATGTCTTTTTTTCCAGACCACATGGGTGCCATGTGTGCCCAAAAAGTTTGTAGGCAACTTTTTGTGGAGTCTAGAGCCATAGGCAGTCAAAGCTGTTGAAAGTGTTGGAAGCTTAAGAACTTGAATGTGAAGTGGCAGATGTCATGAACGATAGAAACCTTTATCTAAATCTTTTTTACATTTTAAGAATACTGAATAGTATTGGCATCCAGGGGTGTATCTGTTCTGTCTAGTTTCTTCTGTTGTCTTCTTTCTAGTCTTTGTTGTTTCTGTTTCTCTTTTCTACCTCACTTAGTTTTCATTTTTAACATTGACATATGTGACTTGAGCTGCATGCCTTGTATGATACTGTGCTATACAAATAGTTATTATCATATTATTATTATTATTATCATCGTTAGGTCACCTGCCATTTCAGATCCCATAGCAGGAGAGGAGATCAGAGGGCAGATCCGCGTAGACCCGCGTGTAATTGTCTAACTGACTTCATCCTCTACTCTAGCGAGGTCAGTGAGTTCAAAGCAGACATAAAGGCCTCTGTGTGTGTGTGTGTGTGTGTGTGTGTGTGTGTGTGTGTGTGTGTGTGTGTGTGTGTGTGTGTGTGTGTGTGTGTGTGTGTGTGTGTGTGTGTGTGTGTGTGTGTGTGCGTGTGTGGTGTGTGTGTGTGTGTGTGTGTGTTTGTGTGGTGTGTGTGTGTGGTGTGTGGTGTGTGGTGTGTGGTGTGTGGTGTGTGTGTGTGTGTGTGTGTGTGTGTGTGTATTTGCACATATGTTTAGGGGCCATGAGAACAGATCTTTTCATCTGAAAGACTCCTGGTTACAGAGAAAAAAGAAGCCTGAATTCACGCACCCTCTGCACATCCATGTAGGCAACTTCTAGCTGCTATTCAACAATATTCCTATTTGCAACAGGTCATATATGTCTTGTCTACAGTATGTCTTGTATTTATGTATCTATGTAAGCTGTCAGACACCTTAATTTTCCTCAGGATTAATAAAAGTACTCTACTCTACTACTCTATAAAAAGATGACACATTACAACCAATTCTCAATAGCCATCTGCATGTTGTATGCATAGTAGGCTACTAGGTACTAATGTGTGAATGTAGCATACTGTATTACGTATATTAATATCACATACAGCAGCGGAAAAAAATAAGAGACGACTTCAAAATAATCTGTTTTTCTGATTTTACTACTTATATAGGCATATACTGTATGATGTGTTTGAGGAAAAAATTAACATTGTTGTTTCATTCCATAAACTACCGACATTTCCTCTGAATTTCGAATAAAAACATCGTCATTCAGAGCATTTACT
>NC_085859.1:40747892-40762892 GCF_034702125.1 Engraulis encrasicolus | reverse complement strand
ACCCTAGACTGACCAGCCGACCCACCGACCGGCCAACCGCATTCAGTCACACAGGCAGGGAGAATAAGAATGCATGAAACAAAGAAAAAAAAAACATGTAATGTGAGTGAATGAAGAGAAAGAAAAGGGAGAAGAGGTTAAAAGGGGTAAGGAGGGGAGGGAAGGCGAGATGGGAGACGCTTGAGCCTGTGTGTGTGTGTGTGTGTGTGTGTGTGTGTGTGTGTGTGTGTGTGTGTGTGTGTGTGTGTGTGTGTGTGTGTGTGTGTGTGTGTGTGATTCTATTTGCACGTTTCTGCTTCCGTGTCTAAAGGTATGCACACATGTCTGCCGACAAACGCTGTGTTACACACATTTGTATATGCATACTGTAAGTGTAAAGGAATGTGTGTGTGAGTATCTTTGAGTGACAGTTTGTATGTGTGTGTGTAGGCCTGAATGAGTTTGGTTTGCATTTACATTTTTTGTGATCATAGGATAGTGAGAGACAGACAGGAAAACGAGTGGGGGGAGAGAGAAAGAGAGAGATGGGGAAGGATCTGCAAATGACCCAACCAGAACTGAACCCAGGTCGCCGGTGCCGCATGCCAGTGCCCCACCGTTACAGCCATGGCAGGGCAGGTTTGGGTGAGTAGGTTAATGCGCAAGTGCCTGAGAGAGAGAGAGAGAGAGAGAGAGAGAGAGAGAGAGAGAGAGAGAGAGAGAGAATGTGTGAGCGAGAGAGAATGTGTGTAAGAGAGAGAGAGGGAGAGAGAGAGAGAGAGAGAGAGAGAGAGAGAGAGAGAGAGAGAGAGAGAGAGAGAGAATGTGAGAGTTTGAGAGAATGTGAGAGTTTGAGAGAATGTGAGAGAGAGAGAGAGAGAGAGAGAGAGAGAGAGAGAGAGAGAGAGAGAGAGAGAGGGAGAGCTGGTACAAACGGGTGGCAGCAGTACCAGGGCACTCCGGGTGAGATTGGATTGGCACACAGGGCTGGGAAAGCGGCCCCCAGCTGTGCCCGTTGGCGGCTAGGTCTCCAAGATGCCACAATGCCACCCCACCCGCCACCCGCCACCCCTTTACCCAGGCAGCCGCCCTCCCACCCCCCAACCCCCCCACCTCTAATTATAGCCCTGTGTCTAGAACCAGGAAGCCCACTCATAATGAGCCATCCGACACTGTTAACTAGATCATTTTCAAAGACTTCCCAAAGCCACATGCGGGAAACGAGTGGAGAGGAATGGAGTGGGGAGGAGGAGGAGATGGAATGGAGGGATACAGAGAGGGAAAAGGGAGGGAGGGAGGGAGGGAGAGGAGAGGAGGAGGGATGCCAAAGGAATGAGATTAGAAAGAAAGAAAAAGGGCAGAACTAGGGCAAACGGCTGTCCAATCAGCCAAGTTTTTTTTTTCTTTTCCCCCCACAAACAACCGGTAAACATAGAGTACTTCCCTCGCTGACAGGAGTGGGCAACTCCACAGATGGAGACGCGGGGAGGATATCCTCAGAGCACCCTAATGGAAAAAAAGCTCGCTCGCTCGCTCTCTCTCTCTCTCTCTCTCTCTCTCTCTGTCTCTCTCTCTCTCTCTCTCTCTCTGTGTCTGTCTCTCTCTATCTCTCTCTATCTCTCTCTCTCTCTCTCGACGCTAAATGTTCACTTTATAGTCGCACCGTAAAACCAAGTGCAGTGGGTAGCATTTGTACATATTTTGCTAGGTATGTCTGCTAAGGCTCTGGTTTCGTCTCCGCCGAACTTTTGGGTTTTCAGCCACTGGTCATGGCTCGTAATTGGGCATGAGAATGGGAGTGATCCAAAGTTTATGTTGTATGTTTATAATGCATGTGTAGATTTTATTTCAAGTGTTAATCAACAAACAAGCAAACAAATTGACTATGCAAAAGACGCCCAAACTCTCTCTCTCCTTTTTAGCACCATGCACCCAGCTAATGCTACGGAGCTTCCGGCACAGACTACAGTGCACACTAATGTAAAGCATCATGAAATATTCTACCGTACCCGTGCTAACCACGAGGACCCAGGTTCAAGTCAGTCCGGCCGGGGCTATTGCCCAACCCGTCACCCATTTCTCTCTTCCACTACTCTCCTGTCTACTGTGAAACTGTCCTGTCCAAATAAAAGGCAAAATGAACCAAAAGAAAGGTTTTTTGTAAAAAAATAAATAAAAAAAAACCCAGTTCTTACAGCTCCATTAGGCCTTCCAGGTAGAAGGAGTGATAGTGCAAAGGATGCTGGGAAACGACGTTGGGAATCTTTAAAAAACCAAAAACCCTGTCCGCCTACCCCTAGTTTACCCTCGTCCAGCTGACGTGACGCATCATGGACACGGCGGTTCCCACAGCTGTGCCGAGCCAAAACACCAAACTCTTTCATCCGTTCGCGACCTCACAAGGCTCCAGGTTTTTTTTTCCGGAAAGTGCAATTGACCGGCCAACAGCAGACGGTAATTCAAACGTTTGGTTAGTCTACATTGCCAATCACCCGTCATTATTACAAACAAGCTACACTTCACCGAAGATAAAACATCGGTGCACCTTCACAGCCTTTCAGTGGCTTTTGCAAACCGCAGTTTACTCAGGAAAACATGCAATTCAAACTGAATCAGAATCTGTATCGTTCAAGGCTCACTAAATTAGGAAACATTGCAACTTGCACACTATGTAGTGAGAAAGTGAACATTTTGGAGATGGCGTCAATTATCACTGGCATTACTGGAAGCTATATAGATCTTATTCTGGTCCAGGTATGGACACAGATTCTTACATGCAATAAGGGCAGCCCTTAATGTGCCCTGAGTCATGTGACTCAGTCAGGTGACACTGGTGAAAAAGATCAAGCTTGTTGCCTGCCCTTCCTCTGTATAGTAGTGAAATATGCTGTGAAGATTTCTGGCACACATGGCCTTGCTGATATGCCACTAAAGGAGTAGAGATGGATAATGAAGTTTAAACGAAGATGTTTGGTGTAGTAAACAAGTGAACACAACACAGACAAGGACACTTGGAGGAAAAAAAGAACAAGAAGAAGTTCCAAGGCTTGCATGCCCATGGGGACCCCGGTTCGAGTCCGGACGGTGTCATTTCCCAATCCTCCCCCATCTCTCTCTCCCACTCACTTCCTGTCAGCATCTCATACTATCCTGTCAATAAAGGCATAAAAAGGCCCAAAAAAGAAAAAAGAGAAGAATTTCCAAGAGTAAGTTTAGGGGAGCAGGTGTCCTTAGTCAGCTGACCCCTGGATGAGAGGCTCACCTTTCCCAGCACGGTCAGACAGCTGGGGTCCAGTTCGGGCTGCTCCAGCTTGACCACGCCCACCCAGCCGTACTCGTATAGGTCCTCCTCATCATTGTTGTTACACAGGCCCAGGGGGTGCATCTGCAAAACACACACACACAAAGTTAGATATAGACTAGTAACTAGCACAGGCCCTGGAGGTGCATCTGCAAAACACGCACGCACGCATGCACGCACACACGCACAAACACACACACACGCACAAACACACACACACACACACACACACACACACACACACACACACACACACACACACACACACACACACACACACACACACACACACAATTGCCTTTTTATATTTCTTTTCTTCAGTTTTTATTTTTCCCCTCCCTGATATTACCTGTGTTATATGTTTTGCCCTTGGGGGCACTATGTGTATTTATGTAAGCTACTTGACACCTGAATTCCCCCCCATGGATCAATAAAGTTACCCTACTCTACTCTAGACTAGTAACTAGTATATTGTGGTTGCACATGAGCAGAGGGTGCCTCTGCAAAACACACACAAAGACAAAATCACCTCACAGAACTAAAATAAATCTACTGCAAATGTTTACTGATTTATGGATATTGCATGGGCCCAACTAAAAAGTCAGAGAGCAAAAGGAATACACAACCACAGGAGCGAAGCATACATTTACATTTTTGTAAAGCACATTGCATACAAATGATGTACAGTAGATCCCATGTGCCTCTTCGACATCATTTACAGTGGACATTTGGGGCAGAGACAAGTGAAGCAAGTCAGAGAGACTGGCGTCTGCAGAGTAGATTAGCTGAGAGGGAGGTGGGCACACGTCAAAGACATGACACCATACTGACTCATAGCGGCCATGCACCCCAGAGAGGTGGCAAGGCCTGTCATTACGCAAAATAAACAGACGCGAGTTGCTAATGTTTTTAGCCTTCCTGTTGCTGCTCGTTCACAACCGACATTTCTATTTCTAGGCCGTTTTACGGTAGGGCCACCTAAGTTACACAGCGAGAGAGAGTGAGACTGGGTTCGAGTTTGAGCGAGTACCGCAGTTGCGGTTGTGGCCAAGGGTGGCATGTTAGAGGCTGATTAAAGTTTGGCCATTGGCATTTGTTGGTGCCATGATCGCGTGAGAGACATTAGTTAGGGTAAGTCCACAGGTTTTTCTCCGGATGGTGAGAGTTGGCAATTGAAAAACTCTTCACAATTTTAGTTAAGAAAGGATGAATCACCGCACACTGGTATTCTTTGCTGATGGTTTATTTGGTGAACAACGCAGTTTGCTGTTGCTTCATCAGGTTCACTCTGACATTACGTTCACAATTTTGTTTTAATACATTTATTCAATTGATTTTAGTTAGCAAGATGCTGACAAGTCGGCACTAAGGCGGAAAACAATTTCAAAAGCAGGACTACAGAACATAACTCGCCAAAAATGAAAAAGCCATGAAATTTAAAATTGTCCTGACGACAACATCCGTGCATGAAATCTACACATCTGCAATGTGATGGTCCAAATGGGATGGCGGATTTTTAAGGCAGATTATTGAGGGCTTCTTAGTCTTTTCTGGGGCCTGTGTGCAATGCATGCATGCGTGGGTGCACATACGCAACAGAGAGAGAGGGAGAGAGAGAGAGGGGGGGAGAGAGAGAGAGAGAGAGAGAGAGAGAGAGAGAGAGAGAGAAAGAGAACGAGAAAGAGAGAAAGAGAACGAGAACGAGAACGAGAAAGAGAAAGAGAAAGAGAGAGAGAGGGTCTCTCTGGAGTCCTCTGACCACACTGGGTTTGCCATTTGCATTTAAAAGTTGCCAAATTGACCTTTTGGCATTTATCCCATTAGCCGAGTGGCCACACAAACTCCCGGCTCTCCCTCCCTCTCAATAAAGCAGCTTTGTGGTGTCACTTTGGGCCCTAAGGCCTCGGGGTGCGGATGACCTGAGATACCCCTTCTCTCTGACACACACACACACACGCACGCACGCACACACGCACACAGACGCCCGCACACACACAGACGCACGCACGCACACACACACACAGATGCCCGCACACACACAGACACGCGCACACACACACGCACACACACAGTAACCCTATGACCCCATAAGCCCATTTCCATGGTGAGTGGTCAGGTCACACATTTATCCAGGCACCGGCTTCACCCAATCAGGTGCAGGTCTGCACATCAACCCTTCTCTTACTGGAGCAGGTATCAGATATTTTTTTTGTTAAACGATAGCACACTCCTTTGGCTTTTGCTTCTTTTATGTTGCTTTTTGCTTTTTTATTCATTGGCATAGCGTTTCAACCAGCAATGTAAAACAAAAAATAGACAGCAAAAAAGAACATAAAAACAACATAAAAACAACATACTAAAAGAAGAGGAAGCCAAAGGAGTGCACACCTTTTTTGCAGCACCAGGGATCGTGTCAAAGCCATGGCACCCAAAATAAAAACGTCATCGAGATAGAAGACATACAAAAACAAGGACCAGAAATAATGATAATGATAAAAAGTCAAACCACCACTAGAAAGTTTGGCTAAACAGAATAAATGCAGAAACGACACAGAGGCAATAATATTGGAAACATTGTTGGAATTTATCAGTGAAGCCTCCACTAACAGTGCAGTAACGGCTACAATAAACAATAGCGCAATGTAAGCCCCAGTGTGGTGTGAACCCGTTCGCCAGGGGAACAGGAACAGGCTCTTTAAAACTGTCCAACATAAATAGCAAACGCTCACCAACTACCATTAAGGCCTGGCGCAACCAATTCTCTGCTTATAAAGCAACCCGAGAGGCCAGGTAATTTATTGTGTCCGTGTCTAATGGTCTGTGTTAGCCTCTATACATACAGGCTCTAACGCAGTGTTTCTCAAACTATTTCAGACCGAGGACCACTTTGTCCCCCAAAAATTTTCAGGGACCACCTCTCAACTAAATTGACAGGTAAAAGGTGCTTATTTGACATTGACACTGCTAACTTTGATGCAGATCACTTACTTTTTATTCACATTTACAAGCACATCTTATTGTAGGGATGCACCGATACACATTTTTTCACTTCCGATCCGATCCTGATATCTAAATTTGGATATCTGCCGATACCGATACTACTCCGATCCAATACCAAAACCTCATATATGCATGAATTTCAACTTGAGGTAGGCCCAAGATGACTATTTGGTCAGAAAAGGAAGTCAGAAGAACAGGAAACCAATTCATAAGTGAAAGTATCAAGTAAAAAAGTAACAATCCCATCCTGAAAACTAATATGCAAGTGTTATGACTTCAAATTAACATTACACATGGCTCAATATCAGTCCTTTGAAAATTCCGATCCGATCCGATCTCTGAAAATATGTTGATATCTGAACCCGATACCGATACACCGATAAATGTGACTTCAGCTATGTTTAGCTTTGTAATAACTGTTACAAATAAAGCCTTCTGCTAGCTTGTCTCGGAAAAGTACAAATCCGCTGGCGGACCACCTGAGCTCTGTCGCGAACCTCCAGCGGTCCCCAGACCACACTTTGAGAATCGCTGCACTAATGGTTGCGGCCTGCTCTGTTCTGTTCATTCCCAATGGCTTCCTTTATGTTCTCCTGTGGCTGCTCGGCTATTTCAGTCATTAATGCTGTTAAAAGACTAGTAGCAGGCGCCCGCCCGCCACCGCCTCCACCACCACCACCACCACACACAAAATGGATTCTCTTTCTCGGGGAGGTTTGATGATCGCTCTGTTTTCGCACGAGCTAAAAATAAAAGAGCTCTGTGGCGTGGTGGAGTGCCGTTTGGAAGCAAGCGGGAAAGTTCTATTGCCCCCGGGGCTATAAAAGACAGAGACAGACACTCGCTCACTCCTATGGAGTGCTGTGCTGCTGCACACTCTGTACCTTTCCAATACTTCCAAAACTAGGTTACAAATCCTGCCGGTGTGCTGTACAATCAGTCACACACGTACACATATGAGCAGCACACAGCACCCACACAATCCTGTCACTTACTTACACAGTTCAGTTTTTATTACACACAAAGACCACACAGACAGACATACACTTTGTTACTTTCTGTTTGTCACATGCATGTATTTGATGTCTCATACTGTATTTAGATTATTACGCACACGCACACACACTGTGAAAGGTAGAGTGTCGAGGGGTCTTAGAATGGCACCAAAAAATGCTCCAACAGGCAAAAACTGCGTCGACTGAGTTTTTATTTTTCTTCACACCAGGAGTGATATTTACAAAAGAGTGTCCCAATGTCCAAAAAGGTAAGTATTCAAAAGGAAAAATATTTACAAAAATATATATACAAAAATAATAACAAAAAGGTCAAAATCAAAATGTCTCTTCAGCAGAGAAAAATGCTTTGGCACAGCATATGACTACTCACAGGTAAGGTAACCTTCACCTACCGACCTCCTCGAGCAAATGAGAAGTCGGCCCTTTTATCCAAAAGTTTTCCCGCCCTGGCCACTGGACTAATCCATTATACAACACAAGCCAGGGGGGATTCACAAAGAGAACTGAAAATAACTAAATAAACTCTATAAAACGGTACCAAACATATAATAACTAAATCAGGCCTTTAACACAAATGATAACAAATGAATGCATAAAGAAATAAAGCAACAAAAAGCAAAAATAAAGATAATTGATTTTGCAGCGCGCAGCGCTGCCAATGAGCGAACGCGCCCATGGATATATGCGCACAGAATCATGCCCTCGGTTTCTCTCACCAGACCCGGAAGAGCTGCAACACTGCAGGTAAGTTTAAACGCTACAGAAACACTTGGCTAAAGGAAGAAAGCTTAAACAGTGAACACAATGCACTCAGGGGGTTATGTGCTTTGCAAACATAATGAAAGTGTTTTTAAAACAATGCAGGATTTCGCGGACAACACTGTGTTTGTGTTTGATGTCGCTGGGCGAGGTGTATGGCGTGTGTGACTATGTGGAAGCGCTTAGCGTGTGTAATATGTTTGTCATGTCGCGGTTATCATGTGTGCACCCATGAGACTGCAAACATTAAAACAACACATCGCAAGATGTTAATAACAATGTCCCGACACATAAATGAGTGTCCAATGCGCGGCGTTTCAGCCGCGGGCTCATAAGAGGTGAGAGAGGGGAAAGCGCTTTGGCGCCAATAAAGTTTAAAAGCGTCTGTCAGGACGCGGTGGTGACGCGCCCATAAGCCGCGTCATCACACACACTTACAAAACTAAAAGGATCTGCTCACTGAGTGTGGATACATGTGGCACCTGCGTCTCCAAATGAAGAGGCTCCCAATTATGCTGGATACTGAGCAGAATTTGGTCAATTGTTAAGCCTGTTTTTTAGAGAGTCCACAAATCTGGAAGCACACACACGCGCGCACACGCACCCTGCATCTGCTCTGCATGTAGTTAGCTACTCAGAGTCAGAGCAGAGAAGAGAATGGTGACCATTGCTAATGCTACGTCAAACCAACCTGCAGCACAGTCCACTAGACTACAGCAGCTCCACCTTCTGAGCCAGGGCGTGCCCTCCTAGTGACGCAACACCTTCAGCGTTGCTACTGGTCAGGTCAAGAGCAATGCAAGTACTTTTTGTTATGCTCTTGGTCAGACCAAGTCTCGAAGAGATTTGAAAGTCGATGATAATCAGGCTACTATCCTCTAGCCTACTTCAACAAACTCAATCCACCTCCACCACCAGCACCCCCTCCATCCCAATCAAGAGACCCTTTAACCCCCCGATTCCACTCCACCACTAGCCAGGCCCCGCCCTCCTAGTGACGCAACACCTTTGGCATTGCTTCTAGTCAGGCCAAGCGCAATGTAAATAGCGTTTCTGATGTCAAGAAAAATCGGGAACTCCATCCACGTTGTCGGAAACCAGTCAACCAGTAGCAAACCAAGAAAGGCGGGTCAACCATGCCGTTTGGGGAAAAGTTAATTGTTATACTCTTGGTCAAACCAAATCTTGAAGCGATTTGAAGGTCGATAATCAGGCTACTCCACCACCTCACTCTGCGTGCAAACTCCCATGCTACTCCCCCCAAGCTACTCCCCCCACCTACTGCCTGAGTCACTACTCTATCACTGCCCAAGAGAACGCCGGCTGTACTGGGCCTTTCTGCTTTCCTCTTTCCCCCTGACAAACCCCCAGAGGAGAGGAGAGGAGGGGAGGGGAGGGGAGGATAGGTGGAAGGGAGGGGATGAGGTATTGGTGGTTGTGGCGGCAGCAGCAGCAGCAGCAGCAGCAGCAGTCTTTCACATGGGTATCCCCTTACAGCCGGCCAAAGAAATCACGCCTGGGGATCTGAGCTCCGTCTGTCAGCCAATCAGATGGCCACACACACCCCCAACACCAACACCAACCTCCTGCGAAACCGCCAAACACAGCCACCCGCCAGTCGCCACTAGCCACTGCAGCTGCCGGGCGGACCCTCCCACAGACACCCCCGTCTCGTCCCCAAGCTCCACCCCCCAGACAACCGCCGCCGCCGCTGCTGCTAGCACCTGAGTGGCCTTCAAAGGATAGGTGAGGTGGCAGGCGAAGCCCTCTACTGCCCAGCGAGGGCACTGAACACCTGAGACTACCTGAGAAAGGTGTACCAATACAGCATTTCAATATGGTAGACTACAGTTTTGTCAATGGGGGCTCCAGAGTGTGTCCTTAAGGGCATGACTACCATAGGATTGTAGTTTAGAGCCTTACGTTAGGTGTCACCAACGTGGTGCCCCGCGCGCGCCAGGTATCCCTCCACGAAATTCTGAGATGCACACCAAGGATGTTAATAAACAGTGACGACTACCACATTTTAGTCATTAGTTAAGTCATTTAGTTAATGCTTTTCTTAATTTAGGTTATTTATTATTTATTATATGATGTGACGTCATCGGTCGAATGCTCCATTCATTTCAACGGGGCTCCCCGTTCGCACGTCTGTTATTTTTCGATAACGGACGGGTTGGTCTATAACAGACCGCTGTCAATGGCAACAAGACTTTTCACTGCTAAAGCGACTTTTCAACAAGACTCTAATCAGCTGCTGTCTCTAAGCTGACTCTAAACACCTGTTGTCCTGGCTACCTAGCTGTTGCCTAGCGGTGTTCCACAACGGCACTGTTTTGTTTTGCGCAGCAACAATCTTTTGACATTAAAAACTATAATAGACTTAACATTAAATAGGCCTAAAGAAATGTCCCCGCCATGTGTGAATCATTTAAGTATATCCATATAATAAGCGGGTTAACTTTCGGCGAGTCGGTCGCTTTGTGGAATAGCAGCACTTCAGAGAGAACACCGCTCCGCGTCGGGGTCTTAAGATTCTCTCTGTCGTGCTGCTATTCCACGGTAGCGACCTTCTCGCCGAACGTTAACCCTTACTTATAACCTATACGCAAATTATCAGGCTGTGCCCTCCTAGTGACGCAACACTTTCAGCATTGCAACTAGTCAGGTCAAGAGCAATTTCCAGAAAATACAGGAACTCCTCCCACTTTGTCGGTAAGCAAACAACCATAAGCAAACCAAGGGAGATGGGTCAACCATGCTGTTTGGGAAATGTTAATTTTTGTTATGCTCTTGGTCAGACCAAGTCTCAAAGAGATTTGAACGTCAATGATAATCAGGCTAGCCCTCAGTAGGCCTCGGGTAGTCAGATGACCAGATGATAGATCAACATTTTGGATCAGATTTACAATCCAGCTAGAAGAAACATCTACCTACTGACTGCAGAGAACACAGAGAGCATCTCACGGGACCAACACACAAAAGTGGCAACTAAAGAGGAAACGAGAAAATAGAACAAAAATATGGGTGAGGCAAATATGGTAGCCTCACGAGCCATCCTACGTACTTCCGCCAAAGGATTGGCTCCACTACTAAATGAAATGGTAGTATTATGGGATGGTCAGGACCAGGCTACAAATATGGAGGAGGAGCGATAAAATCCTGTTTATTTTTCAACACTTCAATAATGCAGGGAGCAGCAGTGAGTGCGTATACATACAGTTCAGTATCCCGAATTAGCGTTCGAGCATATAAACACTTCAGTATTCCGAATAAGCCCTTAATCGGGATACTGAGAAATCGGGATATGCTAGGTGGAGTTTTCCGAAAGAAGCCGGGATACTGACGCATGTACACACCTTATCCCGAATACAGGGGCTTCCCATAGAACGCTGTTGCTGGTATCCTGGCTACACGCATTTGAAGAGAATTCTATAACGGCCAAGAATGTAGACTGGGATATAACGTTCTGTGCTCATATAAACACCTTATCCCTAATATGATCATAACCGGGATATGCCTCATATTCGGGATACTGAACTGCATATAAACGCACTCAGTGAGAGCAAATTAAACTGAGGGGGTACAACCCTAACCCCACCACCCCCCGCCCCTCCACACGTACACACACAGCCACTGAAAGCCTCTCACCCCTCCTCCACATGGTCGGCCAGAAAGGACTGACCTGGTTTGGGTCTGTAGTGGGATCAAAAACAGGCCTCACATCTACACTCCCACCCCCTCCCCCTCCCCCTCTCTCGCTCTCTCGCTCTCTCGCTCGCTCTCTCGCACTCACTTTTCCCCTTTCCCCTCCCTCTGTATCTCTCTGCATGTCCCTCTTTATTTTGCCTCGCTGCCTCTTTCTCTCCCTCTTTCCCCCCTTAAAGAAAAAAAAAATCTAAATTCAAGTCACACCAACACGACCATTTCTCTTTGTTAGTGACTCAATTCACTGGGCCTTTGATCATCCAACAACAACTACTTCAACACCCCCTGCTGTCCCAGCCTAGCCACACCCCCCTCTTATCCTCCGCTCCGCTCTCCTCTCCTCTGCCTCTCTCCTCTCCTCTCCTCTCCTCTGCCCCTCTCCTCTCCTCTCCTCTCCTCTGCCCCTCTCCTCTCCTCTGCCCCTCTCCTCTCCTCTCCTCTCCTCTGCCTCTCTCCTCTCCTCACCTCTGCCCCTCTCCTCTCCTCTCCTCTCCTCTCCTCTGCCCCTCTCCTCTCCTCTGCCCCTCTCCTCTCCTCTCCTCTGCCCCTCTCCTCTCCTCTCCTCTGCCCCTCTCCTCACCTCTGCCCCTCTCCTCTCCTCTCCTCTCCTCTGCCTCTCTCCTCTCCTCTGCCTCTCTCCTCTCCTCTGCCTTTCTCCTCTCCTCTGCCTTTCTCCTCTCCTCTGCCTTTCTCCTCTCCTCTCCATTCCCCTTTTGCCCTCCTATCCTCACTCTCTCCTCTCCTCTCCTCTGCCTATCTCCTCTCCTCTCCTCTGCCTCTCTCCTCTCCTCTCCTCTGACTCTCTCCTCTCTTCTCCTCTCCTCTTCTCTCCTCTTCTCTCCTCTCCCTTTTTGCCCTCCTATCCTCGCTCTCTTCTCTGCTTTCCTCTCTGCCCTCCTATCTCTCTCTCCTCACTCTCTCTCCTCTCCTCTCCCATCCCTCTTTGCCCTCCAATCCTCTCTCTCTCTCCTCACTCTCTCGCCTCACCTTTCCTCGCTCTCTCCTCTGCCTCTCTCCTCTCCTCTTCTCTCCCTTTCTCCTCTCCTCTGCCTCTCCGACCCAAAAACAGCCCAAGTTTTACTCCACAGCCTGACTGCCTCCCCCCTCACCACTCCCACCTCCCACCCTCCTCCAGTGTCACCCCTGAAATGTTTTACATCGCTCTCGTCAGCATTTGTCCCTTCTCCCAGCATGCTTTGCTCCTCTTTCTACTGAGAGGACTGATCACACAGAGACAGACAGAGAGACAGACAGACAGAGACAGACAGAGAGACAGGCAGGGGAAGACAGAGAGCAAAACAGAGGCTAGGGGGGTGGGGGGAAAGTCTGGCTGAAGGCTGCTGTCACAACTTGTGTGTACGATGCCTTCCTCAAACTCTTCAATCAGGCTCCCACCAACACAGACGTATTGCACTTCGCACCATTCCCCTCTTGCTGTGGCTTTCAGTTCCAGTTCTCAAAAGTCGCATTCTTTTCTTTTCACACTAACATACAGACGTACTCGCGAACACGAACACACACACACACACACACATCAAAACTTCAGCCACTACACTGTCAAACTCGCATCCAAAACTCTGTTCCTTCAAAGGAAAAAAAGAAAGGGAAGGGAAAAAGAGAGAGGCGCACTTTCATAGCACAAGGAGCGGCACAACACGCAGAGCAGATCAAGAGATCTATACACTACTGCGACGACGACACCGTGCAGTGCACTGCGGAGCGCAGTGTGGTGTGGTGTGGTGCGATGTGGTGGTGCCACACGGCACGGCGCGGAGCGCTTGAACACAGCCAAGCTCCCCGCTGGCCTGCTCTGACAGCCAGCTGTGTCTAGAAGAAGAACAGCATCAAGAACAACCGCCAGTCCGTCATTTGCATTCACAGGAGAAAGAGCATCTTGGTAGGAGAGAGGGAGGAAAGGGAAGGGGAAGGGAAGGGGGCTGATTTTGCCGCTTTTGAACTTTTCCTTTTAAGACTAGGGGGCCTAAAACCCAAGCCTAGATTTTTTTCCTTTTTTGCCTGGCAGCCAGCCACCATTCTTCAGTGAGAAAAATGGCTGAGTTGGTAAGAAAGTCTTGTAGAATATGCAACAAATTACATGAAGATACCATCACAGAGCAAATCGGAAAACAAACTAATCTAAAAAAAGAGCTGTGTAAAAACTTTCTTTTAGGTGAGATCCATTTTAGACAAATGCAATAGTCTTCTGATGTAAGTCATCTTGGATAAAAGCACCCCTAAATGCAATATAATGTAATGTAATTTGATTTTAATATGATATAATGTAACCCTCCTCCACAATGTTCTGAAGAACTTTATGGAAAAAACAAACATGAACCCTCTTTTGAGGGTAAAAGGAAGAAAGGGCTCCCTAAGACGCCGATTGAGGGGGTAAGAGACACAGGGTCGTTGACAGCTTTGGCTGGGCCTAGGACAAAGTCATCTGAAAGGACCCTCATCCTAAGCAAATACATACATTTTAATGAGGATCAAATTCTGTGGGCACCCTCTCTCCCCCTGGGCCTGGAACAACTGACCCTTTTGAGGTAAGATGCACACAGGCACAGGGTCGCTCAAAGCTTTTGCTGGGCCCAGGACAAAGTAATCTCAAAGGACCCTCGTCCCAAGCAAATACATACAATTTCATGAGGATCAAATCCTGTGCCCTCTCTCTCTACCCCTAGGCCCCGGGACAACTGACCCTTTTGTCCCCACCCACCCCTGTTGGTTTCCCTAGAGGCTGGACTGGGCTACTGGTGGCAGTTGTCCAAGCATGTCCGGCAAGCCCTCAGAGGAGGTACCCCTACTGGACAGGACCGCCGTCGCCGTGGCATCTAGGTCAGGGCGTCAGGCCCTGGATGGCTTTCACTGACAACACTCAAAGGCAAGCTGGGGAGGCTGGGGACGCCATCTAGCCCCCTGCCAAAAATGATAAACAGCACCAAAAACTGTTTTTTGTTGTGCTCTAGTCCGTCCCTCAACTCATGCCACGCCCCCTCCACCACATTGCCTGCCTCCTCTTCGTCCTGCTCCTCCTCTTCCTCAAGCCTCCCTTAAGGACAGTTTACCTCATAAAAGAGAGAGCGCAGCTGACAAATAACTACATGGTGTGTTTGAACATCTCAAACAACCAGCAGAGTTTGTCCCCAAAGAGGGGTTGGGGGGGTTTGGGGTTGGGGGGGTGTCAAAGGGACACCGAAGACTCCATCACTGGGAAGAAATTGTAGAGCTTGTGTGCGT
>NC_085859.1:40707892-40745392 GCF_034702125.1 Engraulis encrasicolus | reverse complement strand
TCGCTCACTCACCCACACGCCAACCAGCACGCCCACCAGCCTGCCCGCCCGTCTGTCTGTCTGTCTGTCTGTCTGTCTGTCTGTCTGTCTGTCTGTCTGTCTGTCTAACCAAGCCATCCCATCCCAACGTCGCGGGATGTCAGGGGTTCTCATCACAGACATCCACAGTCTTCAACCAAGGGCAACCAAGTGTTTTTGTTTTTTTTGCTGTGTGTGTGTGTGTGTGTGTGTGTGTGTGTGTGTGTGTGTGTGTGTGTGTGTGTGTGTGTGTGTGTGTGTGTGTGTGTGTGTGTGTGTGTGTGTGCGTGTGTGTGTGCGTGTGCGTGTGTGCGTGTGTGTGTGTGTGTGAGGGGAAGGCCAGACTGGCTTGGTATCCTTTTGGGGTTGTCGTGTTTTGGTGGTATGCATGTCGGCCATCCCTGAATATCCTCAAATCTCGATCAGTCAGATCCAGTTTTTTTCCTTGCCTTGCCTTGCCTTAACTTGACTTTAAAAATGCCTCAAATTACAAGGTTTGTTAAAGAGCGGTGCCCGTGTTTCCAGGGTGCAGCCAAAGGGACGAGAGAGAGAGCAGACACAAACAACATTACTAAAGTAAACCGACCCATCAGACTCAAAGTAAAAAAAAAAAAACAACTGAAAGATTAAAAAAGGCAAACAGGAGAGAGACAGAATGAACACATAAAAAAGACAAATTGAAAAGAGAGACGAGGGAAAAGAGAGGGGGGGGGTGGAGAAATATATTTAGGAATGGAGGGATTGAAAAAAAAGAGTGTGGGTGGGTACAGAAGGACATGAAAAGAATGACAAAGACGAGGGCAGACAGACGAAGAAAGCGAGACTGTGTAGACAGCAAAAGAAAAAAGTTAGACAGTGAGTAAGGAAGATTTAGACAATAGCAGAAGACGGGACAGAACAAGAGCGAGGCAACAAAAATTCAGTGAGAAAAAGTACCATAAAACAAACTAAAGAAAAAGAAAGAGAAAAAGAACAAGAATAAAGAATAGAAAGGAAGAAAGAAAGAATCAACTGGTGAGACAGTGTGGGCACGAGAGAGAGAGAGAGAGAGAGAGAGAGAGAGAGAGAGAGAGAGAGAGAGAGAGAGAGGGTGGAGCCTGTCATCTGATTGCCTTGGTCTCTCCTCCATTTCCCAAGCGCTCGAAATAACTTCAAAGGGGAAGGCAGCCTTGAAGCGCCGGGGAGGGAGCCGGGGAACGCGAGCCGATAGTGTTACACTGGAGCAGCAGCGGGGACCAAGAGCGGAGTGGAGCAGGAGAGGAGCGGAGAGCCTCACAGGTGTGGCCTATCCCCCAACGAACGCTGTAATACTAGCTCATTAAAGGATCCCGGACGCCGGCTCTCTTTTCTTTCTTACCAAGACTTCCTCTCCTTTTGTCCACCGTTCCTCACACACACACACACACACACACACACACACACACACACACACACACACACACACACACACACACACACACACACACACACACACACACACACACACACACACACACACACACACACACACACACACACACAAAAACATGGAACTACTGTATTTGTACTGTACAGTGGCAAGCTGCAACTGCTGCCGAGCCAAGAACTGATCTGTACAGCTCAGTCTACTGCACCTACTGGTTACTCTAACTGAACTTAACCATGACGAGGAGACCCCCCATATACTGGTACATTCCAGACAAGGCCACCCGCCCCCCCTAGCACCCCCCTCCCCCCGGATGAAAAGTTGACCTCACCAGGAACTTCAACCAATACAAGTGAGTAGCAAACTATATGCACAAGTGTGAGACACCATCGACAAAAGCAGACAAGCCACCTTAAGCCACTCCCGATTCCACCCACCCCACCCGCAACACACTACTAAGCCATCCATCCATCCATCCCTCCCTCCCTCCCTCCCACCTCTCCTCTCCTCTCCCCACAAACTCATCTCCGCACGCCGTCGTCGTCTGGGCGACCGCGTAAGCAAACAAGTGTTGCGATTTCAGCATTAGCGGGGATGCAGTCGGAGGGGACACCCAATATCATGTAAATATTCAGATATGTGTGGAGAGTCCTTCGCGGCTGACAGCTTGAAGGCCTAGCGGAGGTCAGCCTGGCAACTCTATTAGCCTTTTTACAAGTGGAGGCTGACACCATCAATGGCACATTACGCGCCCAGAGTGCTGCGAGCAGTACGAGGGGGGGATACACTACGATACACGTTCGGGGGTCTAAATTTAGAGCGGTGGGCACTGCGGAGTATTATGGCAGAGCAGTTGGTCTACAGATATTATTATGAAACGCTCTCTCTGTGGCTGGCTGAGGGAGCAGCGGATGTACTTGGGTGGTTGGCACATGATGTGGCATGATGGCAAGAAAATGCCTTCACAGTCTGTTTAGTAGCGGCAGTGTTGTTTGTTAAATCAAAGATGCATCTTTCATAAGCTAAAAGCAATCTTACATTTTTCTACTGAACATTTTTGCCCTCATGGCTAGCTTGGAGGCTGCAACACTACACCCCTTGACACAAAGTCAAAGATCAACAACTTTGGCGTACATTAAAAAAAGGCCAAATGTCAGCAAGTGTGCTTAATGACGAGAAGTGAAGACTCCGGTGTCATTGTGCAAGAGTAAACACAGTGGGAGGGTACGTGATTTACGTCGACCACTACTGCTGCCGGCTAGGTTAGGGGCTGCTCCGGTTGGTTGGGCTGGCTGGCCAGTCGACCTGGAGCCGAATAGCTGTGCCGCTATGCTACGCTACGCCGCGGGCCGGCCCGCTCTTGAAGATCAGGAGGCAGGCTAAATCCGTACCCAGGAGGATCGAAGTCATCAACACCTAGCCTGAGCGACGCCTTTGAAGTCGCTCCCTGGCTTTGAAAACCCGGCTGCCAGGAATGCATCCCCTCCCTTTAACCCCTACCCCCCCGCCACCCCCCTCCTTTGGAAAGACTCCAGGGAGGTGGAATGCACAGCAAGCTTCTGCCTGGGCCGACTGGAATGTGATTAGCCCTCAATGCGTATAGTCGACTCCAGCCCAGACCAGACCCACATCTGGCCCAAAGAGGGGCTTCCCCCTTTTGTTCCAGACCTGTGGTTCTGATGTGGCTGGATAGTTGGTGCTTGGGGAGACATGATGGGCATGGCTTTAGGCAACTGCGATTGGTCAGGTAAGGTAACTAGCTACTGACCGAAATCAGTCAGGAACAAGAACCACTCAGAGCGCAGACCTCTGCCAAGGAAGCTGCTTGATAGTTTGACTATGTTGCACTCTCTTTCTGCCTTCTTTTTGTGGAGTTAGAAAGTGGAATGTTTTGCCCTGTCCCGCAATTCAATTTGCGGTCACTAGGGGCGTCTTAATGTATAGGCCAGCAATGGTGAAGAATCTTTAAAAAAGGTCCTGGTTCCAGTTTGTGATTCGGATCACCACCAGAATTTAATCACTTGTTCCTTGGGTCATTTCTAACAACTCCGCAGAGTTTCGTCCAAATCGGTTGATAAGGTTTTGAGTTATCCTACTGACAGACAGACAAACAAACAGACAGACGGACAGACAAACGAACGTGACATAATAAACATAATAAACAATAACATAATAAACATAAACATAATAATTTCCTTGGCGGAGAGAACAAGATGAAAAATAGCTAGCATGAAGACAGATTATGAATGTGAGGAAAAAGCTACTGCAGATATAATAACTTATGAACAACATCAATCATGAAGAGAAAACAGTGTCTCTCTCACTTTGGACTTCCAACGCTTTGTGCATTGAGCCGTAGAGGTCAGTCAATGTCTCACACAGACACACACAAACACACACACACATGGAGGATTAGGAGCAAAACCTCTAGATCTCCCGGGATCTCAAATGACACCTGAAAAAACGGGGGAGGCCCGCAACCATTCCAGCCTTGAAAAAATATTCTCACTCCACTGAGTCACCGCAACATTATTTCCAACAAGAAATAAAAAGGCCATGCCAAACATTTCAAAAGCTGCGCAAAAGGGCCCCGCTGCAGAAAGGGCTTTCATTGTTTTGGGAGTTCTAACTGCTACGATTTACAACAATCTGCCAAAGAGCTTCTGAAACTGAAACATGCAAAAACAAAAAAAATTCTGAAGCAAATCATGGCTTCATATACGTCCATCCAGCAAGGGGAATGAAATTTACAAAGGGGAAAACAAAAACTATTTCCAGTTATATTAAAATGACATCCTGTTGGTAGCCTTCTATGTCATGGTGGTTGGTGGTATGGGCAGGGCGGCTGACAGCTTTGGCTAGGCCCAGGACGAAATCCTCTGAAAGGGCCTCCCATCCAATACAGTCAATGTAATGAGGACCCAATTATGGGCCCCCCATCTCTCTGGGACGGGTGTGCAATAGACCGGGGAGTGGTGAGGGGGGTGGGGCAGTAGACTGGGGAGTTTGCTGTGGGTGACTTTCCAAGCATGGCTGGCAAAGCTAGAGATGAGTACAGTAATCCACCAGACAGTTGTGTGTGTGTGTGTGTGTGTGTGTGTGTGTCTGTGTGTGTGTGTGTGTGTCTGTGTGTGTCTGTGTGTGTCTGTGTGTGTGTGTGTGTGTGTGTGTGTGTGTGTGTGTGTGTGTGTGTGTGTGTGTGTGTGTGTCGGGCGGTTGGGTGTGTGCGTGTGTGTGGGGGGGTCTTCGTCTAAAGGTCATCTTGTGTTTGTGTCATCCCTTTTCATGTGATGTTGTTGCAGTGAGAGCTCGCGCACCCCACAATTCCCCCTGAAACACACACACACACCACCCTCCAATTTCAGACATGGTGACCTTTTTGCCCCATCAACTGTCCCTTTGGACTGAGACTGAGGCTCAAGCGCTGTACGGACACGGGCACAGGCACACACACGCACACGCAAAGGCGCAAGCACACGCACACATCGACACAGGCACAGACACAGACACAGGTCCATCATAAACATCACTCCGAGGCAGCTGGTTATGAGGGCCTTCTAAAGCCTCTCCCTGGGTCCCGTTGAGGAGAGGGGTGTCCTTGGCACTGCCCGAGATAACAGCAGGACATCTGACGAGGGAGCAGCACCCCCTGCACCTCCATATGCTGTACATACTTTTCTGTGTCAAGAATAGGTTCTTCAGTAATCAGTACACAATCCATGAAATGATTTGAATGAAACCTATGAATATATACCATAGTTGTTTAGTAGTAAACATCAAATGCTAATATTAGTCATCTTAATGCTAATATAGGACTCCGATATCTTCACACCCCAGCACCCCCCCATCCCCTTAGGGCCGAAGCCGACAGCTTCTGCCAGGCCAGGCCGGCCCAGGAGAAAATCATATGACACACCCCGCCCCCCCCACCCCTCAACAAATTACAGGGTTTCCCTCTGCACTTTATTGCTAAGGCGGCCACCTTGACAAAAAAAAACACCTACCACCTTGACCAGGTGCCCTGAAAAGATAAAGATTTCATGTTATGATTGAATGTCGTTTCTAAAAGTTGCTAAGGTAAAAACTACACTTTTAACGCCCCACCACCTGGCGAACAAAAATTCTGGGGGAAACACGCGTAATACATGTAATGAGGACCCAATTCCAGCTATCACCCCTCTCCCTGGGCCCGGAACAAGCAGGCCTCTTTGCCCTCCTAACCCTGTCGACTTCACTTCAAAAATACAGGTCCTTTCCACCCTATCTGATAAGCTAAGCCCTACCACACAGCGGTGCAAAAACAGGCCAGCATCAAGAGCACATGAACACAGCCCCCTGCACAAGGCTGGGCTGACCATAGGGCATACAGTGCATTTGCCCAGTGGACTGCTGATGATTTTGGCCTGGCCCTCCAATTTATGCAATGGCATCAGTCCTCAAATGCCACTACTGCAAACTTCTCCAAGTCAGATTTCAATATTAACTTTAGCTGTTCAGGTCAAAATAACTGATATTAGATGACTAAAAATATTGTTACATGTAGGACTATGACTAGGACTTATGCTCGACCCCGCCACTGTGGACCTTACGCCTGTAAGAATCCTGGGCTCAACCTACGTGGACCTTATGGCTCTTCAATCTCTATCTGTCTTCTTCCTCTGTCTTCTTGCCGTCTGTCTCTCCTCTCTATTTCTCCTTTTAAATCCATCTCTAACCATGATGCTTTTTCCCATTTGTTAAGCACTTTGAGTTGCATGCCTTGTATGATACGGTGCTATACAAATACAATTATTATTATAATTATTATTATCATTAGAATTATTATTATTATTATAATTATTATTATTATTATCATGTTTCATTGTCTCTCTCAATGCCTGGCGCTCTGGTCTTGGCTGAAAATGCCCGGCCTGATTTGTCATCTAGGGTTTCAGCCCCTTGCTTGCAGCACTGTTAGGCTAGGGCACTTCCTCACACACCAGCCTCCTGTGGAATCATTGTAAAGGTCGGTATCGAGCAATCTACCACTTACACGCACGCACGCACGCACCACGCACACACCACGCATGCTGGGGGACACCTTGGCATAGGATAAAAGCAACATGGTTACCATGTCAGCAAGGAACAATTGTGCAAAAGAGCTCCTTCAGCCTAGCAAGACTGCCTACAGATGTACAGTAGAGACGCACGCACACAGCACACGCGAACGCACAGCACGCACGCATGCACATGGTAGATATCCGCTAAGCAAAACACATCATGGATGCCCAAGAGGCATAACGACTGCCTTGTTAGACAGTTGAGACTCATCAGAGAAGATGCCTGCAGACCTCAGATGAGCCAATGCAACAGCCAGCCACAAATATCCACAATGTTACGCTTTGCCATTCTCCACTCCTGCACATACACACACACACACAACTCATCTGACACCCCCCCCCCACCATCCTGTCTCGTTTTACAAATATCCACTAAAGGCATCCTCCTCTACTACTGCATGCTATCATACTGCACCCCCGTCCCCACACACACACCTTCAGCACCACGCATACACACCCCATACGACCACCCACCCTCCCTCCCCATCCTGTCTCTTTTTACAGGTATCCTCCTCCCTTGATCTCCCTTGCATGCATTCTTCCATAAAGCCACCACCCCATCCCCACCCCCATCCCCAAACTCACCCTCACCACCCAAACTCTCTAGGGCTGCACAATATACCGAAAATATATCGAAATCGTGATATCAAGAGTGGTGATATGCGTGTCACGAAAATGACTTAATTATTGCTGACAAGTAAAACATTTCTGTGCAGTCCAATCACTAGCTAAATGTCAACAAATGTGCAAGAAGCCCACCATGACCAAAGGCACGCCCCCCACACAGACTGACAAATTAGTGAGAAGAAAAACACTTGGCTATATCTAAATATCGTTTAAATATCATTATCAAGATATTGCATGCCGTTATCAAGTATCGATTTTTTTTTCTGATATCGTGCAGCCCTACTCTCCAACCACACCACCCCACCCCATCCCATCCTGTCTCTTTTGTCCGCGTCTCGGGTTTCAGTGTGGGGCACAGCACAGGCCTGAGGGAGGCGGCTGCCGTGACGGCACAGATCGGGTTTCAGTACGGCCCAGCCGTGTTTGCGTTAGGAAAGACTAACTTGTGTCCGCTCCGCTCCGCTCAGCCCAGCCCAGCGCGTCACTCCCAGGTCAGAAGGGGGGTAGTCACGCAATAGACCCAGAGCACCGGAAGCCATAGGGGAAGTTCAAAAGGGGGAGGGGGGGGATTGACAACTTTTGTCTGTGGAAAATTTTGTGCAAAAAAAGAATTGTTTGATCTATAGTTTGTGTATGCTTACAAAATGTTATCCCTGTAAAGCTACCTATAAATAGTTTTTAGAAAGAGGTCGTAGAGAAAGCTGCAAGGGGTGGGGGTTGAGTGCAGAGTTGGAGCGCAGTTTTTTTGCCCAGTTTGTGCCCAAAAACACATCAAGGCAAGGCAAGGCAAGGCAAGGCAATTTTATTTGTATAGCGCATTTCATACATACAAGCAATTCAATGTGCTGTACAGTAAAGTAAGATACAAATGATGTAATTCATTAATTGAATCAATTGATAACATCAAAAGCTTTGACTGTTGGATGTACTATCGAGTTTGTGCATACTACCATAATGCTGTATGAGCCGGGTAACCTCCTTTTTTCCACTGGAAACCTATGTTGTCCAGTTTCTTTTAGTACAGTCGTACAATAGATATTCAGCCCAGGAAGAGGCAATGAACTTATGGCCCGTATCAGACCATGCATAGTTATGAGCCATGTACGTAGGCCATGAGCGTAACAAAAACACTGCACTCGCCGAGCAAGCCGGCATGACCAAGGAGTCAACCAACAGAAAAAACAACAGTTCTCATCTCTGGTCAATGTCACTGATCACCAGTTTTCCATCCTCGCCTTGCACGTTTTCTTTTTTTTTAGCTATCAAAACAGCAGCAAAAGCAGCTTCCTTTTTTTGGTCTTTTACAAATTTATTTGACAGGACAGTTTGAGAGGTGGACAGGAAGCGAATGGGGAGAGAGACAGGGAGGGGTCGGCAAATCGAACCCGAGTCAGCCGCATGGCAGACGAGTGGTACCGGTTGGCCACGGCAGGGCCTGCAAAAGCAGCTTCCACCACCTCTGGGGTCAACCTGGGGTCGCGTGTGACAAGGGGTGTTGCGGCACACTCTCTTGGCCAGCACCACATCACAGGAAACAAGACGGTCAGAACAAACAAGAAAGAGCGCGGCAGCGGTGGGCCATATCCTGGCTTTACCCGATCAGGGGGCAGACAGTCAGAGGCAGATGGGAGGAAGCTAGAAGAGAAAAGTGTGCATTTTCCAGCAAAGCTGAGAACGGACAGGACAGGACAGGACAGGACAGGACGAGAGACTGGTGGCAGTGTTGCCAGATTGGGCGGTCACCCGCCCAATTGGGCTACTTGGGATGGCCGTCTGCGGATAAAAACGGGAGAAATTGGCCGTTTGGCGTTTTTTCTCCTGCAGTTTTGTGCCCATAGAAATCAATGCAATTTGTTGAAATTGGGCGGAATTTAGCGCATTTTCACGGTTTTTGAGAACATTTTGGGTGGGATCTGATCACACACATCTGGCAACACTGACTGGTGGTTATATTCCTTCAGGGAGAGCCTTGGACAGGGCTCACACAGGAGAACCGGAAGCTATTTGGAAGCGCTTCAAAAAAAAAAGCGAGCGAGCGAGAAGGAAGGGAAGCCAGCCTGGCCTGGGACTGCCGTATCCGTGTCAGCGAGAGGAACAGGAGCCGCTGGAATCGTCATTGGAGCTCGACTCACTAGCAGGAGTTCCTGCTTCCCAGGAAGAAGAGGCCCTGTGCCAAGTCCTGGGGTGGACTCCAATATGCGGACCCCCATTCCTCCCTTGCTCACTTGCCTGCTTGTGACCTCATGAGGATGACACTAACAACAGAAAATTAATTCAATATCTTGCAAAAGCACAATTCTGATGTCCTTTTCTCATTTGAAATTGGGATGGTGAATGAAAAACTGTCCCTCAACAGTTGTTGTGGCTAGGCTGACAGCTGGGAAACTATTGTTTTCTCCATGGAGGCAGGGCCAGGAGGTGGGGCGAGGCCACAAGCACAAGTGGAGGAAGCAAGGTCGCATATTGGAACGCACCCCGGCTCTACCTAGCGTTGCTGCTCTGCAAAGCAAGCAGGCAAGCAAGCAAGCGTCTGGCTTCCCAACACGTCCCAATCTGAACTGTAGTGTAGAGTCACTGCTGCTGCAAAAATGGGAGCAGCAAATTACCCCCAAAAGAGGGCCTCTAGCCCCAGTTTCTGGGCATTATAGCACTGCACCCTGATTACACCTTCAATGAGGCGAGCTTGTTAGCATAGTAGTAGTCAGAGCTTCCAAAAAGACAGAAACAACTGAACATTATCAAGAATTAATTTAGTCAACATACTACATATTCGCCCAAGAAGTAACAGTATCATAGATCTGAAAACAACATGAAAGGAAAGGTGCGGATGCCAATTCTCCTAGAAGCTAGCTAGCTGCTACGAGATCCCACATGTTTCTGGCTGCTTTCATCTTCTGCAATAGCACACAGATGCATGCCAGCAGTATGAGATGAACTTGCTTCTCACAGAAAATCTGGCTAAATGTGCTTCATAGCTCCATATGGAAGAAAACAGAAACTCTGTGCAGACTTCACACAAGGAAATACAGCACAACAAACAAATAGTTTGGATCAACAGGTGCTTGAAAGGAAACCTTTGCAAACTTTACTTGTGAGAACACCCATTAAAATTCTCACAGTTTTTGTTACATAAAACATAGTCGAGAAGCCTTCGAGGGCAGACCCAGCACAGACCATGTGTTTGTGACGGAATGAGAGAGTGAGACTAAGAAGTAAAGATGAAGAGATTGAGACCAGGGCAAGGAAAGGAAAGGAAGAATGAAAAAGGGACGAAAAACACAAAAGGAAAAAGAAGGAACGAAAGAGAAAAAGAAAGAAAAGAAGGAAGGAGGGAGAGAAAAAAAGAAATCCCATCTAAGAGATTAAGTCCTAGTCCCTGTGAGGCCTGCGCTGGGTTCACTGCCCCCCCTCCCGCTCCCGCTCCCGCCGCCTATCCCTCATCTCCCCCAGTAGTCTCTTGTTCTGAGGCAAAGCATGTCTTTGATACTTGACTAGAAGGAATCTGGAGGCGTTGCAGGTTTCTTTTGTACTTCGCGGAGCACTGAAAACCCATGCGTGAGTGCCAAGACCGGGATTTCTTCTCTTTTTTTCTCCCCCCCTGCTTTTCTCTTCTTCACCCATCCACCTCCACCCCCACCCCTTTTCTTTATCCAGCTCTCCTCCATCTTACCCCACCCCACCCAACCCAAATCCCAACACCCCTACCACCATCAACTCTGACCGGCACACTAGCAAGAGACAGAACTGAAACTTTATGCTTTTACGCATGACTTTCTCCTCTCGTTTCAGATCATAAAGCCAACCCATACCACTGATAACCTATCACAGCTCCCCTTTCAAATTCACAAGTCTAACTCGGGATATTATTCATATGTGAATGGTCTGTGCTTCAGGCAGTGTTGCCAGATTGGGCGGTTTTCCGCTGCTGCTTAGGATGGCCGTAAAAATGACGTTTAGCAGAAAAACCGTCCAATTTTTGGCCTTAGAAATCAATAGAATTGGGAGGGATTTAATGCTTTCAGGCGGGTTTTGAGCATTTTCGGGCTGGAAATCATCAGCCTCATCTGGCAACCCTGGCTTCAGGAGGGAGGGAGGTGGTGGGGGCTGTGGGTCCCCAAGAGGCTTTCAAGAGGACGGGGGGGCTGGCAGGGGATGGCATTTGAGGGGAGAGAAGAGGAGGGGGCCGAGGGGGTCGGTTGGGGGGCTTGCTTGACTCCCCCAGGAGATTTTCTTAAAGCCATTACATCAGCTATTCTCTGCTTCACAGGCTCAGGGGCCTGGGCTTTTGTGGAGGCAGAAAATGACCTAAATTGACATTCCGAACGGTGGTGGGCGCTTGATCGTCCTCGGCTGTTTTTATTATGGCTAAATGACACAGCATGGGCCGGGGCAGAGGCGGGGGGTGGCGGCGGGTTTTGGTAGAAGGGGGGTGTTGACAATCCTCAGAATGCCGCTGTGCCATGGCAACAACAAAACCCCACCATATTTACATCTGTGAAACTTACACATTTCGTTTTTTTTGTTTTCTACAAAAGGTACAGGAATCGATAAGAGACCAGAGCTGGTGCCTGAAAGCAAACCCCAACTGCAATGTTAAGAAGGGAGGTGGAAAAGTGCTGACCAAATTGAGCCTGATTTGAGGCATAACCATGTAAATTAAATTTCCCTGAATCAGAATTAAACATGACACGAATGCCACATTAAACGCACCCTCTCAAGTGGGTCATTTTTTTTAATAGAAAAAAAAAAATCTACTCCTCAAGTTAAGCTTATCAGCGCATGATACTTTGAAAGAGGCTTTGAAGAAAAGGTTCAAAGAAGTGGTCTTCTACTTCAAGAGTTTGTGAGTGTTTGTGTTCTGTGTGTGTGTGTGTGTGTGTGTGTGTGCGTGTGTGCGTGTGCGTGTGTGTTACACATTCCTAGAAAGAGCAAAGTAGGCCAAATAAAAAGAAAACATCCACATTAAGGAGAGAGAGAGAGAGAGAGAGAGAGAGAGAGAGAGAGAGAGAGAGAGAGAGAGCGCATGAAAGAGAGAGAGAGAGAGAGAGAGAGAGAGAGAGAGAGAGAGAGAGAGAGAGAGAGAGAGAGAGAGAGAGAGAGAGAGAGAGAGAGAGCGCATGACAGAAAGAGGTGAATTCCCAATTCCCAAACGACTGACTTCACTTTAGAAGTGACTGCCATGATGTTGTTGCATTGCGTGGACCGGCCCGGCCAAGCGGGGCTTTGATCTGCGTCTGTTGACCTGAGTAGCCCTCGGTCTCAGGCAGCCGCGTTGCCACACAAAGGCGGCAGGCAGCGGTGGACCTCAAAGGCCAGCGGAGCCGAGCCGAGCAGAGCAGAGTGGGGTGGGGTGGGGCGGGGTGGGGCGGACCGCCAGTGCAAGGCGAGGGCTCCACTCATCTGCAGCGCCGCAGCCTAATCCCCACCCCAAATTTAATCACCCTCTCACAGGAGTCATGTTACACTTTTTAATTAGCCAAGAAGAGTCATAGCACGCTTGCTGGGTGGGTGTGCGTGTGCGTGTGTGTGTGTGTGTGTGTGTGTGGTGTGTGTGGTGTGTGTGTGTGTTTATTACTAATGTCTTATCTACAGTATATATTTAGTTAACTGCACATTGGAGGTGGAGGATCTGTGCGTGTGTACACCCTTGTGTACATGCTTGTGTGCGAGTATCTGTGCGAGTCTGTCTGTACACACACACACACACACACACACACACACACACACACACACACACACACACACACACACACACACACACTAATGTGGAAATATACACGCATACACGCAAGGGCTCACATCAAGACATGGGTCCATGCACACACACATGGGGAGTTTAAGTTTAAGCTGTTGATGGTGTGAACTACACCATGGCTCATTCAGCCTTTGAGGAGACAAAGTAAAAGCATCTTCCAAAACAAACTCTACTCGTACACAAAAACAAATCTGATACGAGGGAACGAATAGGCTCAGATAGGGTAGGAAAGTAGAGACCAGTACTAGTAGCTTTGCCAACTTAGTTTGTACCTTTGTTCCAAAATCACAAGGCCAAAATGTGAGGCAGCCTGAATTTACCTTAACCCCGATGACATATCTAATATGTAAGACAGTCAAAGGCAAAAACGATGTGGCTTTGCTTTAAATTCTGCATGTGAGGCCGTATAGGGAGAGAGGAGAATAGCACAGACAATTTGGGGACAATAAACGCCGTCTCCAGACAGCGTGCTCACGTCACCAAGCGCCACAGTGGTGTGTCTGTCTGTCTGACTCTTCGGAGACATCGGATATCACAGAGTACAGTTAGGGCTTACCGAAAAAGACGTGCGCACACACACTCTCTTCCTTCTTGTCTTTCTTACCGAAACCAGGCTGCTGACTTGCACTCCGTTTGACATTCCCAAAAACATAAAAAAAGAAGAAGGGGGGAAGGGGAGGTCAAAACCTGGACAGTGCTGTGTGTGTGGACTGTCTGCAAACATACCTCGCCACGGCAGACTCCAGCTCAAGCTTTTTGACAGGCACTCTGCAGAGTTCAGGGCGAGGTCGCAAGTAAAGAGAGAGAGTAGGAAGAAGAAGAGGAAGAAAATCTTGAACGATATTGCCTGCTGGGAAGATGCTCAGCCTCACCTTTTTTCCCCTCCCCCTCTCTTTTCTCTCTTTTTTTTGCCTGGCGAGAATAAACAGCAGTGACGGGAAACAGCGCACGCAGCAGGAGAGCGGCAGGCCTGACCGTCACCGGCCCAGGCCCAGCCCATGCCCAGCCCATGCCCACTGCCTGCTGCCTCTACTCAGCCTCATACAGGAAAATAAATACGAAAAGACAACACTTCAAAACACAACGACAGCCATGTAAACACTTCCTGCTCACCAGAGAAAACAAATACGCATACGCACGCACGTACACACGCACGCATGCGTGTACGCACGCACAACTGACCTAGGGTAGGTTCAACAACAGATGAGTAATATGTGATCAAAACAAATATGTGTACACACGCCCGCACGCACGGACAACTGACCTAGGGTAGGTTCATCAACAGATGAGTATGTGAGCAAAACAAATACGCATACACACGCACGCATGCATGCACAACTGATCTAGCCTAGCCATCTGTTGATGAACCTACCCTAGGTCAGTTGTCCGTGCGTGCGGGCGTGTGTACTAGGGGTCGACCGATACAGGTTTTTTAATGGCCGATGCGATACCGATTTTTTTTTCATCACCCTTGGCCGATACCCGATTTCCGATACCCGATATTTGGGGCCGATATGGGTTGAAAAAAAAGGTTAAAAAATGACAAATATTCCAGGTCTCAAGTTAAAAATAAACATTCATTTAACATTATCAAATTGAGGTAGAACTTGTAACATTTAAACACCCACTCTAACAATCAAGTAATGTCTAACAATCGAGTAATCAAAAAATAAAGTGTCTTGGTGCTTTTAAAAGAACCCGAATGACATGAAATAATAAATATTGCGTATCGGCCAAAACCACGTGTGTATCGTCCGATACCGATACACTTAAAAAATTCAACTATCGACCCGATACCGATACCGATATATATATCGGTCTATCCTTAGTGTGTACACATATTTGTTTTGATCACATATTACTCATCTGCGTCACCTAGGGTAGGTTCAACAACAGACGATTAATATGCGAGCAAAACAATTACGCACACACACACATGCACAACTGACCTAGGGTAGGTTCAACAACAGACGAGGAATATTTGATCAAAACCACATGAGTGTGGTCAAGAGGGCGAGAGTAAGAGAAACAAGTGGAAGATAGAGACAGATAATAGAGAGAGAGAGAGAGAGAGAGATAATAGAGAGAGAGAGAGAGAGAGAGAGAGAGAGAGAGAGAGAGAGAGAGAGTGAGAGTGAGAGAGCACGAAAGAGACACAGAGAGAGAGAGAGAGAGAGAGAGAGAGAGAGAGAGAAAGAGAGAGAACCAGGGGAAAACAGAGGGATCATAAAAGAGAGTGTGAGGAGAGAGAGAAAAAGATGGAGAGAAAATGAGATGGGGAGAGAGAGAATGACAGAACAGTGGAGAGGAGGAGGAGGAGGAGGAGGAGGAGAAGGGGGGCGAGAGAGAAAAGTAAACTTTAATTGGTGTGGAAATGATTCCATTAGCATCTTGTTGCCTATAAAGGAATATTTGTTCTTCTGACGGAGGCCCAGTGTTTACCAGAGAGCCCAGCAGTGGCCATGGGACGCGGCCCACAGGGCCTAGGGCAGTGTTTCTCAAACCGTTGCAGACCGAGGACCACAAAAATGTTCAGGGACCACCCGCCAACTGAATTGACAGTTGATGGGTGCTAATTGCTAGTTGTGATGCCAGATCACTTGCTTTCTTCTTCACATTTACAAGCCTGTCTTGTTGTGGTGAAAAATATGACTTCAGCTATGTTTAGCTTTGTAATCTTATGTTACATGTAGCCTACTGCTTGCTTGCCTTGGGAAAATTTGAAATCTCCTCACGGACCACCTGAACTCTGTCGCGGTCGGACCACCAGTGGGGTCCCCGGACCACACTTTGAGAATCACTGGCCCTAGTGGACTCTGGGCCATCGTCACTCCTCTCCTCTCCTCTCCTCTCCCGCTCTCACCAGCTCTGCCCTGCTCTGCTCTGCTCCACTCCGCTCCGCTCCGTTCCGTTCTGCTCTGCAGAATTCCTCCCAAACGTTTGTTTAGTGGCAGGCAACAGTGAGGCCTGGCCTTGCACAAACGCTGTATTGTTTTCAGGATGGGACGAGTGGAGTGGCGCTGACTGCCAAAGGTAAGCATAGGGGCTGGGGCTGGGGCTGGGGCTGGGGAGGGCAAGGCTAGGCAAAGCAAAGGCATGGTAGGGCAGGGCAGAGAAGGGCAAACTCAACTCACACACGTATGCACGCACGCACACACACGCAAGCACAAGCACACACGCAAACACACACACAAAGTGGGTATGGTGGGGAATGGGTGGGGGTGGTGGTGGTGGTTGTGGTGGTGGTGGGGGTGGGTGGATTGTAATGCTACCGCATCAAAAATCAACATGAATCCAATCCAGTCACACACACACACACACACACACACACACACACACACACACACACACACACACACACACACACACACACACACACACACACAAGGAGTGTGTATGGTGGGGAATGGGGGGGGGGGGGGTTCTAATGCTACTGCATCAAAAATCAAGATTATGAACATGAATCCAATCCACACACACACACACACACACACAAAGAAAGAGAGACATATATGCACAGCTTGAACTCATACCATACAGGCCAGATCTTGCGGCTTGCTTAACAAGGAAACAGTTAACACTTCGCTTGAGAGTTCACCAACGGGCCGCTTTCCTGTGCCGTAAGTGGTTAGAGGCACTGCGTCTTTATTAGATTTGCCAATTCGTTTGAAACAAGGAACCACTCAAGAGGGGCAGTAATCTCCAGGGCAATTGGCGGGCAATAAAAGGAAATAACTTTTCCCACCCCATTTTAATTCTTTCAAGAGGATATCGGCGTCGGCAAGGGGACATTGTTGGCCCGAGTCGACACACTTTTTTTTTCCTGGGAGAAGAAAAGCAACCAAAAAAAGTTGTAGGAGCTGGGAAAACCTTCATTTCCTGTGTGTAGATAATGCAAAAAAACACACAGATCCAGCCAGAGGAAAGGGAATGATTGTAGAATGCAACAGGTCTGATTGCAGGTCAGATTCTGGATTCAATACTTGACACACATGCCCAGATACGTGAATGGCGTGTCCATGATATTCAAGTGAATATCATTTGAATGATGTTTAAAAGAATAGTTGTAGCTGTGTCTTGCAACAAAACATTGTCACTAGTGACACTAGTGTTTAACATTGCACACAGAAGATTACACGCTCATCTAAGTAGGTTTATCATTGGACTCTAATGCATGGATTGAAGATTACAAGCTCATCTAAGTAGGTTTATCATTGGACTCTAATGCATGGGATTGAAGATTACAAGCTCATCTAAGTAGGTTTATCATTGGACTCCAATGCATGGGATTGATTAGCGTCCAGGTGTGACACTCTACGTAGGTGTACAGACCACCTCTCATGGAAATATGCGCTACTGTTGTTATGTGCTACCATTGCTACGTCATATTTCATTGACGTGTCTTCCCTTTTCCATCTTGAAAAGATCATCCAATACTGTCTGTACTAACGTACTATCCCCCCCCCCCATCTTTTCAAAACACATGTTCAGAGAGTGAGAGATAAAGTTCAACATACAAGTGCACTTAATCTTACACACACAGGTAAAAAAAATGGTCATACATAGTCTGAGAGCCAGGCAGGAGGGTGAGCTTAAAGTGCTGGGTTGGATGCTCAAGCAGACATGTTGCTCATAGGGTGTTTGCGATTTAGTGAGGTTAAGTGCAGACCTCCTGGGAGACCGGTCTCTCTCCGACTCCGACACACAAACACACACACACACACACACACACACACACACACACACACACACACACACACACACACACACACACACACACACACACACACACACACACACACACACACACACACACACCACTCTCAGTGTGTGTGTGTGCCCAAGGGATCTTGATGCAATATTGCAACACCTATCCCAACTCCAGCTCAGGAGTACGGTAATGAGCAAACAAAGCCTTTGCCATTCACTTAAAGCGATACCATGTCGTTTCATTTCCACTCTTTGAGCCTGGCAACGCAAAAGCTACCCATATGCTAGCAATTATCATTGAACCGTTATGGGACCCGTTAGCAGCTAGCTGGTCCCATAAGATTCCATTATAGTTGGTGTTAAGAAGCTCGTTAGAACACGTTAACTCATGAGTAGCTGTACAAATAACAGAAGAAGAAGAAGAGGAAGAAGAAGAGGGAGAAGAGGAAGAAGAAGAATGGGAAGAAGACAAGGATGGCGGGGGCCAGAGGCATGCAGGTTCTCTTCAGGCCCTGTTCATGTTGCGCCAGCGGAGCTACCTTATGTGTCACAACAAAAATGGGCGCTAGGCGTGGAGAACAGAGCGGTGTTTGTGGGCGCCTCCATCCTGTCCTGCCAGGACCCCTATGTGCATGGTACACACGTGCACGTACACACACTCACACACACGTACACACACGTACACACACGTACACACGCGCGCACACACACGTACGTACACACACGTACGTACACACACGTACGTACAAACACACACACACGCACACACACCTCTGTGGCGAGAGCCAGCTTTTCAATTCGCTGTCATCACCTCAACAGAGCTCCCTATTCACACACAGCAAAAAGACAAAGACCAAAGTGTACAGCAGCCATCTCAAGCATGCAAGGCATCCAGATATTCACCGATGATATGGGGTTTGCACCCGCTGTGCCCGCGCGGCGCGTACTAACCCAAAATACTAGGTTGCGCTCAGGGCTCGAGATTAACACCAGCCAACCGACCAAATGCTGATGAAATTTCAGCTTGGCTGGTAGAGAAGACCAACTTACGGTACAAGCTACTTTGATCCATTATTGAGTGTGTGTTTGGCTAGTAAGATTAATATCTACTATCCATTTTTGCTGGGCTGGGTTGAGCTGTGCTGTGCTACCTTCCTTCCAAACAACTATCCATGTCCCACTCAGTGTCAGTGACCACCCAACTAACAAATGGGTTATTATTCAAACACAAGCTGAGATTGTGATCCATTTCAGGTTCACAACCACAATGATCACAATGGACAAAAAAAAAGAAAAACAAAGCTGGCGTGCCGGTTCTTTGGAGGACAGGTGTTCCTGTCCATTGGCCCCAGCATGCTATGCCCAAACTGACGTGACGACCACAGTCAAGTCAGGAGTATCGAGATTCTCCAAGAAAGGCTCTGATGGAAACAGCATTGTGTGTGTGTGTGTGTGTGTGTGTGTGTGTGTGTGTGTGTGTGTGTGTGTGTGTGTGTGTGTGTGTGTGTGTGTGTTCACTAAGTTAAGTATGAGTATAACTACAGCCATATACAGTATAACAGCCTCCACTCTATGACCGTCTTCTTTGACTCTGGCCTGTCCTTCAGCACTGTGCTGTGCTGCTCTCCTCTCCTTAATCCCGATCCCACAGCCAAACACCCCCATATTGCACCCCCAGATGCACCCTGTCCCCGTATACATACAGTACAGTGTCCTATATATGGCCCCCACACGACTATTGGTGTATGGTCTTCCACTCCCATCAGGAGCACCATCCCCCACCCCCACCACATCCCACCGGGCCATGCTGTCCTGTCCAGGCCCTTATACCGAGCCCCCTGAACACCCATCACAACGCACGCAAGCACACACACGCGCACACACACACACACACACACACACACACACACACACACACACACACACACACACACACACACACACACACACACACACACACACACACACACACACACACACACACACAGTCTCACACACACAGACAACTCTGCCCCTCCCCAAAGCTTTGATGTGCAGAGCAGAGTGCACTGGCAAATTCTCCAGCTGCAGATAGCATCGCATCGGCCTCCCTCTTCTCTCCTCTCCTCTCCTCTCCTCTCCTCTTCCCTCCCCTCCTCTCCTCCCTCTTCTCTCCTCTCCTCTCCTCTTGCATTGGGCATGTGTGACGCTGACGCTGCCGCACCGCGACACAGGAAGCGCACAGATAAGGGGAAGCACAAGCGGCGATGAGGAACACATTGCGGCCAAGACAAAGACAGGGGAGGGGATTGGGGTGGGAGGGAGGGAGAGAGAGAGAGAGAGAGAGAGAGAGAGAGAGAGAGAGAGAGAGAGAGAGAGAGAGAGAGAGAGAGAGATAGAGAGAGAGAGAGACTCACAAAAGTCCATAGGGATGAAAAGAGAGATCACAACAGAGTAAAAAAACAGCAGCAAAGTTTCCCCTCAACATCACATGACACGAAATTCGCACTACACAACAACTAGCAAGTCAGTCGCAAGAACTTAAAAATTGTAGTCACATTATAAAACAAGGTTTTTAAAGAATTTTCACTGAATAGCTTTTCTGAAACTCATATCCGTAACTCATAACTCTTGCCATGCCTCGAGTCGTGGCTATTTTTTGGGCAAATGTATACCTCCAGAAATTCTTTTGGGCAAATGTCTACCTCCCAAAATTCCTTCAAAACGTTGTGTCGTCAAGTGAGGTAGACCTCAAGAGCTGTGATTGGATGTAGCCTTCATGGATGTAGCCAGGGCGGCTAGCTGACCAGAGATATTCTAGACAGAGATAAGTCATTCTAGTTCATTTCTGGTATCTTTGTGTCGGGTGAACGCCCCTTTAGGAGACCTTCTGTTAGGAGACCTTCGGAGTCCTGAGGTTGAGAATAAATGGAGTCCCCTTAGCGCTGTAGATGGCGGTAGCGCACTTCTCGTGCAAACACCTCAAAAATAGAAGAAGGAGGGGACAACGCCCCCTTAAGGGGGATTCATACTTGTCGTGACTGGCGCTACCCTCCTTCATACTTCACTCGCGACCTCACTCGCGACCTCACTCGCGCCGTCACGTGACCCAAAATGACGTCACACGCCGTGTCGTGAGCTGCCGTGGCGCGACGTCGTGCACCCCAGATATTTTGTAACTTGTCGTGCGCCACCAGCGACCATACAGGTAGGCAGACAAAGCAGGAGTTGCGAAGAGAGGCTACAACTACTGTAGGCTACTACAGAATGGATCATGCATCATTTTGAGGATAATAAAATGTCCTAGAGAGTTCTTTTATCTTCTCTCTTAAATGTTGTTCAGTGAAACAATTGTTTACTTTGTTCAGAAGCACGTTGTGTTCGGCGATATATTTAAAAATTCTGCCGCCAGAACAATGCTCTCACATGGTCTTGGAATGATCTGGCAATGTAGGCTACAACAAAAAATATATGTTTCAATGTGGTAAGTCACAAGTTAGACGTTCAGTAGCCCTACAGCAGCCGTGTTTGGCTTTCTATTTTATACATCCGTAGAACTCACGCTGCGAGTTGCGAAAGATACTGCCGTTTCTCTCATGAACAGCAGAGGGCACTTCCGACAATGCGAGCGAAAGCCTTCTGAAGTATGAATAGTCTGTCGCAAGTGATGACGTCATTAATGGTTCTCGCGCCACACGCGCCAAAGTGCGCACGTGAAGTATGCAGAGCCCTTTAGGAGACCCAACTTGAGCACACACTTTTGCATTGGGTGGGCGGGTTTCGAAGCCTCTTTATTACTCCACCCTCTTTGCTACATCCATCAGCAACAGGCTGTGGCTAGTAAATTAGCAACATGCTACTACGTACTTCACTGACAAGGTTGAACGAACTGATGAAAGACATGGTTTTGGTGAGGCAAATGTGTACAACCAAGAAATTGGCTGTCCGGGCGGGCAGTGCCTGCTTCTAAAAGATATTGCATATAAAATTGGGCCTAGGACAATACTTCAGCTTGCCAACAACCTGTAACATCAACTGGCCAGCAGAGACCACGGAATGGCTCAAGGTGCGTGTTTGAACCAAGCACAGTCTACAGAGCGTAATGTAGGCCACTGTTTATTTGTCACAGTTGCAAAACTTCAATGGGTTAACTTCTAAAAATCCATTTGACGTTTCAGAATAACATTTCACTGTGGCACATGAGCTAGCATTCCAATAGTGCGCAACACAGTCTGCTCTCATGACACACAGATGGCGTTTCAAAGGGTTTTCGCCGACACTGAAGCATTGACATTGCCATCAGCATAGGCTGAACCAGCGACATAAACCTGGCTGCAGGCAAATGTCAAGGCAGTTTTAATTCATCCTTCAAACGCCAATGTCGTCCAACTTCACGCAACCTAAATTTCTTGTTCCTCACCTTTTGCTTTTAAATGGCTTAAGCGCCAGTTCAAAGCAAACTGTTGTTCACCTCGGGAGAAAAACAGTTAGAGGGAGTTCCTCGGGGTAAAGACAACATGTTATGGGTCTCGGTCTGCTGCCGTTGATGGAAGATTGCCATGACAACAGAGGAAAATGGAAGACTGAGGGCATGTAGCATGAACAAGTGACATCTCTTACAAGGGCAGAGCAAATCCTTCATTTTTGAGCTGGACATTAACAAGTTGTAGGTATAAAAACTGTTGAGAATTGATAGAGCAATAATTGCTCTGATATATGCAATCTTTTTGAACAGGACTCATTTTCTGGTCAAGAAAAACAGAACTTCCTGTACACAGCAATGGAAACTCATGTTGCCCCTGGAATTTTACACAGACTGCTGCTGACAACAAGATAAATAGAACACATTTAACCCTTTCTGCAGAGGAGGAATGCAAAACAGCACTGCAAACATTCCAGGGCACAGGACTCAAGTCAGGGACAAGACATACATGCGTCACTTGAAAAGATCCTATCCCCACCAGAGGCATTGAAGTCTATGCAATCAGGCGGAGATCTAAAAACGGTCATCTGTGAAAAGATAAGCTTAGTATCCAAAACACACTATCAGGCAGGAATCTACAATTGCCAATGACGACGATAGGGGAATGGGGGAGCAAGTGAGCAATGTTTTTTTTAATCAATTTTGAAATGGAGCCACAGACCACCAGTGGTTAGAATGAACATTAATGTTGTCAACAATGATATATACACACACACAGCCACACATATACACCGTCCAGGGCTAGGCCACACACACACACAAAACACAAGCTGAGTGAATCACAGAAGGTCAATGTAAATGTTATGTAAATGTTTGACAGGTAACTGGCACGTAATTATTTTCAAAACGTGAAAAATCCCTCTCCGCCGCGGCCATCTGAAAGGGAACCGCTGACAGATGGGCTCGCATGGAACGAGCTCTCGCTGACGGAGTGGCCGGGAACAACAAATCCCTTTGGCTTTGGAGAGAGAGAGAGAGAGAGAGAGAGAGAGAGAGAGAGAGAGAGAGAGAGAGACTCTGTGTATGTCGCTGGGCAACAAAGTAACCATACTGCTTAACAGGCCCCTGCCATTTAGAGAATTAGCCTACACCAACAAACGAACAGAGCAAACCGGTCCACAGCAGATATACAATCACAAGAACAACTTTGAAGTCATTGCATTAGGATGGCCTACCCCTCCACTCCTCAGACCTCAACGTCTTTTGTGGACCACATTTTTTCCAAAAGCCATCTACAGTATGAGGGAAAGTCTGTCTGTCACTTCATTTCGTTTATCAATTGCTATGTTTACGTGACGTTTTTAATTCTAATGAATAATTCATAATTAAATAGTTCCGTCGAGTTTACTTTGGTTCCGAATTAAGAGGTGTTCACAATGGCGTTTTCAAAGCGGAATTAAGCTTTAATTCAGTCAGTTAATTCCAAATTAAATGTCTCATGTAAACGTAGCAATTGACAGACATTTAAAAAAAGAGAGTGCACCCTAAATCAAATGAAGAGAAAATAAATTTCATTTGGAGATCATCTCATGAGGCTTTTGTGAAGCTCCACGTAACCAAAGCTTATTTATCGCCTGTGGTGTTTCTTGTTGAATCCTTGACAATATTCAGTGCATCTCCCTGTAGCAGTTCCCACAAATCGTACTTAGCACATGTGAGTTCGGAAGACAGTGTGAGTGTGTGTGTGTGTGTGTGTGTGTGTGTGTGTGTGTGTGTGTGAGTGAGTGAGTGAGTGAGTGAGTGAGTGAGTGAGTGAGTGAGTGAGTGAGTGAGTGAGTGAGTGAGTGAGTGCACGTGCGTGCGTGTGTGAGTGTGAGTGAGAGAGAGAGAGAGAGAAAGAGAGAGAGAGAGAGGGAGAGAGGGAGAGAGAGAGAGAGAGAGAAAGCACAAGAGAGAGGGAGAGGGAGAGGGGGAGAGAGAGAGAGAGCAAGAGAGCGAGAGAGAGAGAGAGAGAGAGCGAGAGAGAGAGAAAACAACCCATTCACATTGCATCCCCCAGATATCAAGTCCCTACTAGCTAACTCAACTTGGAAGGACGTGGAGAGGAGGCGGAGGGGAAAAAAAACATGAAGTGCTCTGCCAATGTAAGCTGTCACAGAAGTTCAATATATACAGGGTCAGACACAAAAAGGAAATATGAGGAGGATTTTCATAACCTCTGACAATCGTTCTGTCGGCAAACACAAGAATTCTGAAATGTGAGCAGGAGGCAGGTGCCTCCTCTCAAGTTACACTGGCAAAAGAAATCTAACATCTTAAAACTCATCCATTCCAAACAAAGCAAACAAACAAAAAGAAAGAAAGCGGAAGGAGAGAAAGACAAAACGGCAGTATAGTAAAATATGAACTGTGAACACCACAGCCTTGCCTCTGAATAGAACAGTTCCTAGGAAATGAAATTTCTGAATCTGCATGACAAAATGGCACATAACGTTCATGTCTTGCTTTACATGCCCATGCAGGGGCGGGACTAGGAGTGGGGGGCCTGGGCGATCACTTTGCCAAACTCTTAGCACTATTAACATGTTATTACACTATTGCAATAATAACGAGGTATTAACAGTTTTTGCTCAGTTATATATAATTTTTCACAGATTTTGTTAATAAAAAAAATTGCACAGGGCAGGGGCGCGGTGCAGTGCGGTCTGGGGCGGGCCGCTGGAGGGTTGTCGCCTGGGGCTCCACTCATTGTAGGATGGCCACTGAGTGTGCACAGAACATACAGTGTATACCCCAATAACAGCAGTCCTTGTGAACTCACATGAAGCTAAATAATTCATTACAACTAGGAGTGGGCGGTATGGACGGTATACTATCGTAAAAGGTATTTTTTCCATCAAGGTATGGATTTTGGCCATACCGTTCTACCGTGATATAGCGCATTGCATCCTGCAGATGGCAGTATAGACAGCGTTTTGAACATCCACCCGACTGACTGCTCAACTCAAGTTGTAGCAATGTGGTTGTAGAGAAACGGCACAATCATTTCCTTTGAATAAGCTTCAAGTGTAAAATGTATGGTTAGTGTAGTGAACTATTGTTTGAAATGGCATGTGATGGCAACACATTTCGATTCTGGACTCCACAATTTACTGGGCACGAAATGCAAGCTAACTAGCTAACAGCCCAAGTCATTCATGTCTATGCTGGTGTCTGACAAAATGTGCTTATTTGTGCTATTGGTTGCCTTACTAACACATTGCGCCAGCCGTAACCGCTGTATGTTACTGTTTCCAGTTGAGATAATACCATTCATGATATCTGACTGGGTGTTAGTAACTAAAATGACTGTTCACTGTTTAAAATGTGGCATTAGCGATTTCGCTAACGTTAGCACGCTAACCGCTGGTGCAGTGAAAGCTGCCATTGCCATTCAAATGCATTAGTTCTGCAATGCATTGCTAACTGCCTCATGTGAAAGTTCGTTTTTCTAAACTTTAACAATGACAGCTTAAACCATTATGCTTGGCATAATCACAGATGCAAGCACACATTTCAAAATTACCATAAACAACTCCATGAATAGAAAAAAGGTGCAATGAAAGATGTAGTTGATACAATCCACGTTCAGTTCTATTTACTCTCAATGTGTTCAGTTTGACACCCCTCCCTTTTCCCCTTCTCTACCGTAGTTTAACCCCTTCGACACTTGGTGAAATTGACAGTGTTCTATTGGGTAGCATTGCATTGCATTGCAAAATGCATTTTACATAGGCTAGTTTTTGCTTGTTTTTAAAAAAAATGTAATGGCAAGAATTCACACATATGAAAGGACATGGTGTCATTTCCAAAAATCAAATGCAAAGGTTAAAAAAATGTGGGTTTTTTGGTCATTTTGCAACGCTTAAATTTTAAACAAATGTAGGCTACAATACCGTGATATATACCGTGATATATACCGTGACTAAAATTATACCGAGGTATACATTTTTGGCCATACCGCCCACCCCTAATTACAACTATGCACTTCAAGGAAGTGCATGTTGCAAGATGTTGCTGTTACCCATGACCTTAGTCTTTGGTATGAATATAAAACCTCCTCTTGTCCTCCATGTTATGTTCTGAACTTCTAATAAAAAATTTACTTCTTCTACAATGCCACAGCTGATTACCTTGTTTCTTTCGCACCTTTTTCAGGATTGTTCTGCTTTATATAGTGTGCATTCATGCAAAGCATTCATGAGGGACGATGATGTAAGAGAGTAGCCTTCACCCATGACCTTAGTCTTGTATGAATATAAAACCTCCTCTTGTTGTTTCAAGGCATCTAAATGAACTGAATGACAACTCGTATAGAGGACAAAATGGACAAAATCATGGTACAAAAACAAATGCGATAATTATCGCACATCTGGCAACACTGATTCCATACAAATTTGCAGCTCCACTCACAGTCCCTTAAGACAATTTCTCCATGAATAAGAAGCAACGATGGATCCCCCCTCACACACACACACACACACACACACTGCAGATTGCTTTAAAGACATAAAGGCATACAGGTGTGTAGCCATTCATTTGAGAAGTCCACAACTAGGACAATTCCAGATCCATTGCTAATGTGGACCTGATGGTCGTACAGAAGACGCATCCATTCCACGCAGACAAGTACTTGCTAAAGCTCCTGACACTGCACTCATCCAGGCTTCCCGAGAGAGAGAGAGAGAGAGAGAGAGAGAGAGAGAGAGAGAGAGAGAGAGAGAGAGAGAGAGAGAGAGAGAGAGAGAGAGAGACAAAGAGAGAGAGAGAGAGAGAGACAAAGAGAGAGAGAGAGAGAGAGACAAAGAGAGAGAGAGAGAGACAGAACGAGAGAGAGAGCTGAGCCCACATGGGAACACTCATCAAGAAGCTCCATCTTCTTTCTCCATGGCAACTCCACGGCCTGCATATGAGGCTGGGTTGGATTACCCAACAGAGGAGGGTGGGGTGAGGGGTAGCAGTGGCGGAGGGTGTAGGGGTGGGAGATCACAGCTTGGCATGCCGGGGCTTGAGAACGCTACATCTCATCTTCACAGAGCACTAAGATACTGTAGTAAAAAAAGCTTTCGAGGTATGCCGAGCCAGAGGCAGAGCTCAGACAGAGCCACATGCAGGAGAGGCACCAGAATCGACACAGTAACAGAACATTTCCATTACTCCATCTTCAAAGGATCTAGAGATGATATATTATAAAGATGTTTCTCCACCAGTGTGCGCAGGAGACTGTGTACGTGTGTGTGTGTGGATAAATGGATAGGATATGTCCCACTTTCAACAGAACAGGCCAAATGGTGACCAGCCCGTGCGCCTTTCAGTTAATCAAACTTTGATGAAATGGCTGAAAGGACCAGTGGGACTATTTAAGGAAACGTTAAAGTTGAGTTTCTATTTTCGATGCCCTTCGTGACACTGAAGAAGGCTCTGTGCAGCCGCAACGTCTGTCATGTCAGTCCCTGCAAAGTTAAAATAAAATAAAACCACAAGAAAGAAGAAAAATTGAGTGCGATCCATTCCCTACTACTAGATTACTTCAGAGACGCACCAACAAGACGGAAGAGCGCGGTGTGTGAAAAATAACCTTATTTTCGATGCCCTCACATTTTAATAATGAACTCTCCATAAATAGTTTGTGCATAGAGAAGACAAGTCCACAGAAAATATATAAATACATGTTTGTTTGAAGACTTTCTTATGGTAATTATTGTTTCCAGGAGGTGACACAAGGTAACATTTCAAAGAAAAAGCCACCACACGTTGCCTTATAATAATGCCTGTAGGGAGTGTCATCACTGTCACAAAAGTCACCCGTGACACAATTTTAAAAAAACTGGTGGAGGCCCATCCCATCCCATCACCAGAGATGGTGAGTCAAGTTAACACCCAATATCAAAACAAAACCACACTACTCCAAACACTTTCATCTCTCTCTCTCTCGGTGTGTCACACACACACACACACACACACACACACACACACACACACACACACACACACACACACACACACACACACACACACACACACACACACACACACACACACACACACACACACACACACACACACACACACACACACACACACACACACACAGGAAATGAACAGGATAAATGGCCGCGCTGCTGACGGCGCAGTAATTGCCCCGACCTTTTCATGTGGCCTCCCCATCTGATAGGGGCAGATAGAGTCGGGCCGATACCAGAGGGCCGAGTGGGCAGAATCTGCATGCACAAAATGTCACAGTCATTAGCGCATCACTTTGGAGGAGGAGGGGGCAAACTTCTGAGACACCACTGCATGCTCTGGAATGGATCTAGATCTTGTGTCTCTTGATCATTCTCAATGAGCACAGTTACATTACATGGAATGGTGGCAGTAGTCGGTTTGCACAAAAGTCATGCCCTCTTTCTTCATTCCGAATGTGGCAGTGATAGCCGTCCCAGGGCCAGGGTTAATTGATTGAGTTTCACTTTTCTCCTGTACCCATTGATAGGATTCAATGTTAATTGCTAGCTTTTAGGTCAAATTTGTACGGCCAGACTCAAAGAACGGCAGGATGTACAGGAGAAAGGTGAAACCAAACATAGGAGAGAAAGATATGTAAAACCCCGCTGGGAGCACATACGCCTCCTTAGAGATCTTAGCTCTATGAATATTAACACAAATGTGACAGCAATGCATGCCTTCGAGCACAGCTTCAGCTTATGCAGCTGGACTGACTATTACTGAAAAGGTCAGTACGCTGAATTTAGAGGAATGACTTCAAAATGAGCATCAACATTTCTTGGAAAAGCTGGTGGTGGAGGTTCTTCAGAAAACTCATGAAACACATTACTGATAAGATCTACAGGGAAAACCAGGCAGCAGCGTGAACTTCAGTGAACTACCCAACAGCGGATGACTTGATCTATAGTGAACTTACCAAAATCTTTTGTTGTTGTTGTGTGACAAACATGTGTAGCAATAAAAAGACATCTCTTCTTCCAGCAAAACCTAATTGGACAGCACTTGCTTTCCTTAATGTGTTACTAGAGCAAACTGAATCTTCCTCCTGGTAGGCCTAACGCCGTCAGTCATGTCATGGGGACTGTCAATGAGTGATCACTAAGAAGACACTCAATGGGCTTTGAAGGCAACAACAAGCACCATCAACCGTCTTTTACACAGCAGAAAGAGGAGGCACATCCACGGCACGCACGAACAGAAGCATGCACACACGCCTGATAGCAGAAAATCCTGAGCCTGAACCCTCAACACTTTATGAAATCAGAAAAACATTTTCCTTGCAAACAATCTGTCAAACCTGACATCAGGCACTGAGTGTGAATACCATCAGCTCTGCACACACACATAAACACAAAAACCAAACAGCTTTGTATGAACTTCACAGACAACAGCTTTCCATGTTCCGACAATGGTGTGTTTTAGGAATGTTCCCAAAGGATTAGCCTAGCTAGCCACTGAAATCAGATAACTCTACAACGCATTCGACTTCCAGCTGTAATTTATGTATTTTCCAATAACTGATCTAATTTATGTACAATCTGATTACGAGCTGATGGAGGGAGGGATGGAGACAGAATTAGAAACTTCTTTGCTCCCTCGGGTTGTTTTTAAGTGCATGCATGGGGCATTTTTATTCTCCTCCCTACAGACAAATACACACACACACACACACCTCTGTGCTGTGTGTGTGTCTCTCTGCTAGCTTAAACACCTACTCCTTTTATAGGTGTGTGTGTGTGTGTGTGTATGTGTGTGTGTGTGTGTGTGTGTGTGTGTGTGTGTGTGTGTGTGTGTGTGTGTGTGTATGTGTGTGCGGGAGTGTATTTTGCTCAAGGGCTAGCGATTACATCATTGCCCTCAGTTTCTCTCTCTCTCTCTCTCTCTCTCTCTCTCTCTCTCTCTCTCTCTCTCTCTCTCTCTCTCTCTCTCTCTTTCTCTCTCCGTCTCTCTCTCTCCCTCTCTCCCCCTCTCTCTCTGTCTCTCTCTCTCTCTCTCTCTCTCTGCGGCGCGGCCCTATCAGGCAGGCATTACTCACCGTGGCCCTTTGAAGAGGCCGCCGGGCTCCGTTTGATCTCCGCCGCCCGCCCGCTCTCCCGTCCCAGCAGCCCTCGCTCTCACTGCTCACTGCGATTCCGATCTTGCCCGGCCGCGTTTTACACCCACGGCAATATTCCCTCTCCCAGTCAGTCAGTCACACCTCCACCACAGCAGCCAGCCAACCACACACTATTACTACTATCACTACTACTACTACTATCAGTGCTGTATGTTGACAGCTTTGGCCAGGCCTGGGACAAAGTCATCTGAAATGGCCCCCGACCGTAATGAATATAATGTATTGAGGAGCCAATTCAGGGGCCCGCCTCAACTGACCCATTTGCTCCCCCGTCGGCTACCCTAACCACTATACCAGTGATTGGTCAATATGGGCTGCTTCGTCAAAATGAGCTACTTGTTAACACATCCCTAGCCTGAACCCTAACCACTGACCCAGCAATGAGTGTTCCTCTAGTACAGCTCGACGTGTAGGCTGTATCGACACAGTCAAAACACCGGGACCCTCCCCTAGGCTAACACTCTGCTCTGCTTGCACTTAATATACTCTCTCTCCGTCCCCAGATTCCTGTCAGCTTAGCATGTTAGCCTTTGGTTGCCTTACTTAGCAGCAAGCGCCGGGCTCGCGCTAACTGGCTCCACAGGCTTACCTGTAGCTGCATAGCTGAGTAAGAGGCTCAGTAAAGCACCTGGGGGGCCGTTCGGGCTCACCGTTTCATGTTTTGATGTCAGTGCAAATACATCAAACGAATATAAAAGGAAAGGTAGTCACCTTGATTCTACAGATGTAAGCTAGTTTGCTTTCTGCAAACACTTACATGTGCTGGCCCTGCTTGTGAAATAGCCTCCATAAACATGTGTTGTTGTTGTGGGTAGCCATTTAGAAACTAGGTCATTATCATGCACGTTATCACATGATTGCATGTGGTTATAATGACTAAAAACATCGCTCTCTCTCCCCAACCTCTATCGTAAAATATTCACTCCATGAAAACATGTTGAAGTTATATTGGGGAAAGGAATACGAGGTGAAGTCATGACCTGAGAAGAAACAATCTGTGGAAGTCAAACTCCCCGAACATAAGTTAACATGTTATTAACATGGAAACATACAGTTCTAATGGGAGGACAATATGAATTGTAATCTGAGCAGCAACGGGCTGTACAAGTCAAACTCCATTCAAATGCGCAATAGCCGAGAGGGCAAGAGCAGAGCAAGGGGGAAGCCATACGATTGGGTGATTCTCACGAAACGCGCAACAAACGTGTTTTGACAACCATTTTTTCAAAATACTTTTTTGATTGAATTTCTTTTTGAATCTGTCACATCAAAGTGTACAGTTACTGAGCACAATTATATCAACTTACATGACAACTATTTTAAAGACATTTTTTAACGCTTTATAAGTCCATGTCTGCTAAAATGCTCATTAGCGCATTTTTTTTCTTTCATGAAATTTATTAGGAAGCTTAATTGTTCTTGCAGTTTTGTTCATTGAATATTGATAGTTGTTCTAGGGGCTACGTAAAACACTCAAAAAAGTTTTTTTTCTTATTATTGTAGTTTAAGAATTTTACCATTTTATCTCATTACCGCAATAGGATCATTTGTTTTCCACTTTAATTTTAGAATATATCAGTGAAAACCTACAATTTCGGTCAAAAAATATGCTGAAGTGAAAGAAACATAAAAAGGTACGGTGTTCGTAAAAAATATATAAAAATACAGTTTTCCTTTAGCACTTTTTTTAACAATCAAGTGCTCATTTCGGTAATGAGGGGGATGTTTCGGTAATGAGAATAAGTTTTCGGTAATGAGAATAAGGAGAAATAAATTGAACTAAAGCCAAATATTAGTAAATTATGATGACACCTAATAAGATGATAAAAATATTCTATATAAAACCATTCATTAAGCTACTGAATGATATTGGGATTCAAGACTTAACCCAGCCAAAGACCATAAAAGCCCTCTAAGGGGGAGCAGACCAAGTATTCCGGTGGCTATACAGTAGGTCAGTGGTGGGGAACCTGTCACGAGTGGAATTAGTTCAGGGGAACTAGAGAGGATGGGGTCTGTTTTAAAGGTGGCTGCCTTCAATATAGTCCTCAAGTGCGGGGAAATCCTGATTGTGTTCTTAGTACGGAGAACTTTTACGGCCCTCAGATGAATTTGAAGTGGCCCCTCGAATGAATAAGGTTCCCCACCCCTGCAGTAGGTGGAGACGAGGCCCCTCCTGGGCACCAAAGTAACATCATAGTATAAGGGGCGAAGGCCAAGGGGTGCAGTGCACACTAGGGCTGGGTTCAAAAGATCGAATCGCGATCCAATATCGATTCACGTTCAAAAAGGGCGATATCGGTTCACAACTTTGTGGATCGATCTTTAGCCGATCATTATAGGCGCTATTTACTAATCCACATCCTGTAGCTCTCTTCCACAGTTTCCCACTTCTTTCTCACATACAAAGGTATTTCATGTTTGTGTGGGCATCAAAGGCTGAGATATTTAGGTTTTTATAACCGGTCCTAGAACTCCTAGAGGCATAAATGGGTTAAAGTGACAGCCCAGCGATACAAAAGATCGATATCGAATCGCATCGGATCGTGGATTGAATCGGAACGTAGCCTTCTGGATCGGAATCAAATCGATCCAGGAAATTTGGATCGATTCCCAGCCCTAGTGCACACCTGAAAAGCCAGGATTTGCCAATGGGCACTCTGAAGTTATAGTGGGTCCATCATCAAAAACACCAGAGGGTAGCCACCTGATGACCCCAATGAAGCATAGCCTACCTACAACCCCCAATCCTCATCCCCACCCTGAATATGACATCACAACTCACTACTGACCTCTCCAGCCAAAAATCCATAGTGGACCGGAAATCAAAATCTGTCATGAGTTGGAAAATCGTGTCGCAGTGCGAAGTCGTGCACTGGACATTTTTTTCTAACTCGGCGCGCACCGGCAACCAGGAAGTAGGTAGAAGATACAGGAGATCACTAGAGTAGCTTAGAAAAGAGTAGATACAGCTACTGGACTACAGAAGGAACCCTGCATCATTGGGAGGAGAATATAATGTCTTGAAGCTATTTTATCTCCTTCCTTTAATTTTATTCAGCTTAATTGTGATGAGTCATTCTCAGAGGATTGTTGTGAAATAAGTGTAAAGCTAGAGACGTTGCAAATCTTTATCAAGACAAAGGGCATGTCTGTTTATCATTTGCTCACCAGAGCTACAACCATATAGTCTAGACATTTCTTGAAGATATATTATTCCTGTTTTATATTATGGTGCTGGTACCATTTAGCCTACTGAAAAGATGATGTGAGATGTCAAATGTCTCAGATTGGGGTGTAATGGTATACAGGTTCGGTACACCTAGGTTGTAGGGTCACAGTTCGGTACATTTTCGGTACAGTACATGGGAATAACATTGAAAAAAACATTTTCTTCCTCAGCACGTTGTTTATTTCACCTCAATATTGTCCGGACCAAAGGCAGAATTCACTATGAACGATGTTATGAAATATCACTGAATACCACTAACTGATTGAGTTGCCTATTGCACATCAATGGCAGTCATGGGTTACGGCATCAGACTCCCGATTCTGACCCACCAGGTTGGTGGAGGGATTAACTAACCAGTGCTCTCCGCCATCCTCCTCCATGACTGAGGTACCCTGAGCATGGTACCGTCCCGCTGCACTGCTCCCGTTCGGGCGCCATTGGGGATGAGGCATAAATGCGGATGAGGTGGGTGAGGCATAAATGCCATTCTGTTGTGTGCAGTGTTCACATGTGTGCTGTGGATTGCTGGGTCACAATGACAATGGGAGTTGGAGTTTCTCAACGGCTGAAAACAACATGCATGAGGAATTTCTAATCTGGGAAAGTGTAAAGGCAACTAAAGCATTCGTCCAAATGCCTCTTCTTAGTTTTGATTAAAATAATCTCTAAACTACTTCTCACCGAATTCGCTAAAAAGGCCCTTTCACTGCTATTTCAAATGCCAAGCCTTTTGTGCCACCCTTTAACAATGATCAAATTTGATCCAAAACAAAGATTTTGGAAGGAAGTAAAAAAGGATCAATACTCAACCCCACTATAAATGAGGGTATGACAACCAAACACAGGAAGCAAAGAATCTGCCAATTTCTGTGAAAAACGTTTTTTGGGTTTTTTTTGCACATAGACTTGAAGTGAGACGATTTTGTCTTCCAACCCATTTCGCCATCTACGCAATCTGACAACTTGTATGTCATGAAAATATATTCTAAATGTAAATCACCATAGAGTCTAATTACCGAAATTGAGAATCCTCATTACCGAAAGGTACTTTAAACATTGCGGTAATGAGAATGTGCATTGCGGTAATGAGATGGCTCAGCACAATAATGCTAACTGTAACTTCAATTATTGTGACTTAGCTAATTTACGACCTTTGTTGAATTCTAAAAAGGAATACCCTATTACCAAGCAAATTTAAAATGAAAAAAATCTTTTTCATTTTGAAATATTGACTAATTTCGGTAATGAGAACCAATTTTGTCGTGTTAGCATATTTTTGAGACAAATCATGACATTTTACAGGCACAATCAATAAGGCTGACTAGTCATGTAGCCATCATGAATCTCCTGTTAGTACAGATGAATTGTAGGTAGTTTCAGCTCATATTGAAATTCTGAAAGCTTTTAATTGTAGTTCTGAAATATATTGCGGTAATGAGAAGAAATACTTGGGGACACGATCTTTTCTTGAGATATTCATCAGTGTTCATTATTTAAATTGCCAACAAGGAACACTTAGTGAAACTTGGGACATAAACCAACACACTTGTAGTGTCATTTACGTATTTTTGTACTTTTTAGTATGTTTTACCCTTATTCAAAGACCAGAAATTTTGGTTGGGACACATTTCGGTAATGAGAATTTGCCCATAAAATGCATAAAAAGTGGAAAATAAAAATAATATTTTTTTAAATGAACTAGTGTGCCAGAAAGTACATGTCTTGCTCTACAGTAATGTAATACCATTAAAAGAATTCGAGTTATATTTCACCATTAAAACCTCTTGGACATTGTTTTTTTTAGCTTCGTGAGAATCACCCAGAGGTGATTACACGACATTACATGTCATTCAGCAGACACCATTCTCCAGAGCAGTGCACAGTCAGTCAACCGTAGGGGAAAGTCCCTTTCCTCAACACCCTGTGGTTCAGTTCCTACCTTAGGGGCAAGGAACAACAATCAAATCACAGCAAACTTAAGGGTTCGAACTTGCAACTGATCCAGCCATGACTTAGGGGCAACAACGGTCTGTAGCAAATTCTGGGGGCCAGTGTTTACAAGCATCTGGCAAGCAATTCCCAATCACAGATATGATGACTCCACCTGCAGCAGAGGTGTCAAAAGTAAAAGTTAAAAAAAAGAAACAGTTTCCTCCCAACACAAGTAACTGATCTGAGTAACCAGTAGACCTGTGTACTTGTCTTACGATCAGCTAACTCTGCACTGGTTGGATCAAGTTTGTGGTGGGTCCTTGTTAGCTTTTCAGTGTTTTTCAGTAACAACTATTTCTATCCATCTCATTAGGTACAATGGAGTAAATGGTGTAACAGCTATGTAATAACGTGTTAATGTTGTAATTACACCTCAAAAGTACTTTTACTTTTGACACCTCTGACCAGCAACATCCCCCAATTAGAAGCCAAGAGAATTGAGCTTAATCATGAGCGATACTGTGAGCACTAGTCCTCCTCAGATACACCCTCGTCAAATTTGCCGCCTCTGCCTCCACGGCAAAAAAAGTCTTCAGCAGCAGAGCGAAAGAACAAGAAAATGTCCACACAAAGACACAAAGAAAGAAACAACAGAGCCTTAAAAAAAACTGTGCAGATTCTGTGGTGGCATCTACAAGGGAATTCCACAGAGACCTGAGACTGGCAAAGATGTAAAAAGAATGCCCCTGGAGGGACTACGACACACACACACGCACACCATGCACTCGCACACGCACGCACGCACACACACACACGGCTCCAGTCCAGACACACCAATCCATCATAACCCTGGCCTCATTGTGCCTCATGCCTGGTCCTTTCTTATTAACAATCCCACAGACAAGTCATCGGACACCATCGGTTATCCTGCCAGAGCCGGGTATAGGGAGGAGCCCCACAGCCACTGGGGGGGAGGAGAGAGGAGGAGAAGAGAGGAGGGAAGGGGAGGACAGGAGAGGAGAGGAGGGAAGGGGAGGACAGGAGAGGAGAGGAGAGCAGAGCAGAGCAGAGCAGTGCAGGCGAGGAGGGGAAGAGAGTGGAGGAGGGGAGGGGCTGTATGCACACCTGACATCCCTGGAAGAAAAAAAAGAAAGAAAAGAAAAAAAAGAGACAGAGGGAGAGGAGAGCAACAAGAGAGGGAGAAGAGCCAAGACAATAGAGAGAGAGAGAGAGAGAGAGAGAGAGAGAGAGAGAGAGAGAGAGAGAGAGAGAGAGAGAGAGAGAGAGAGAGAGAGAGAGAGAGAGAGAGAGAGAGAGACGGATAGACTACAGTAGGGGGAGGGGTCATGGACAGGGGTGCGTTGCGTTCCTGCACACCTGACATCCTTGTAAAAGATCCCAGCCCATTGGTGTGCAGCAATCCCCTTCAACAAAGAACAATAAAAGCCAAGCAAGGAGTGGGGGAGGCAACACAGGACAAACCATGGGTGTGTTTCTCGAAACCATAGTTGCTAAGTATGGTAGCTAGTACTTTGTTGTTTGCAATGCAATTTCCCATTGACATCTACCGAAGTTGCTAACTGGCTAACAACAAGCTTTCGAGAAATGCACACCAGACTGGATCTCCCAGAAGGACAGTGGTGAAAAGACAGCAGAGCAGACCCCACCACAGCTAGCTACCAAACCATACCAACAAAAACAGTAGCGATCACAACTCACAGAATATGGCTTTGAATGACTAATTTTCGTTTATTAATCGCTTATTAGACTTTTAAAAAAAAACATTACATGTGTATACTAGCGAAGTGAAACTTTTCAATACAATTAGCATCGAGTACAATTACTCAGTGCTGTTCTCGTGAGGATGCTCAATGAAAGTTGATAATATCCATGTCCTGAAAAACACGAGACCAACCCCCACCCCCCTCTTTCCACAGCCACCCCCCACCATGACAAAATAATCTGGTCTTATGTTATGTAAGAAACTAACGGCTTGCACTGCACTGCAGGGGCGAACTGAAGAACACTTTGAACAGAAAAGTCCTTGAACCCGATCGACGATAAGAGTCGACTGTTCGTCGGTGTTGTCAGGTAAACAACAGTTGTTACATCTACTGTATCATGATCGCACAAAGCCCCCCTGGGCAAAAGAACTGCAA